>NW_024513431.1:0-424 GCF_017590135.1 Pyrgilauda ruficollis | reverse complement strand
TTAATTAATAGCCAGCTTAAGCAAATGGATTCATTTATTTGTGGATTCTTTCCAGCTGGAACAGTTTGAGAGCACTATTGGGTTCAAACTGCCAAACCATCGTGCTGCTAAAAGGTTATGGAAGGTTTGTGTGGAGCACCATACTTTCTTCAGGTAAATGATAATTCTCTCCTTCCCCCACTTTGCAAGGTGTACTCCTATGTTTCTTTTAAAGGATAGAGGAAAGTAAAGCTTTCCCCCTTCTTTGCCCCTTGCAGTATCACCTCTTAGACAGAAGATACCCTGACAATAATTGACCCCAAATTACCAATTCCTAAAGTCTCAAGTACAATTAACTGCTTTATCAAAACTTTCAGAATGCTAAGAGGATGGAACTAAACAAGTGGTCATGGAGCACTGGAGGTGTGCAAGAACTGTCAGGCCT
>NW_024513430.1:0-424 GCF_017590135.1 Pyrgilauda ruficollis | reverse complement strand
GCTGGGGCTGGGTTGGACTCGATGATCACAGAATCAACCCAGTGATTCTGTGAATTCTGTGAAAAATGACACCCTGTTTCCCAAGAGGGACATCCCCAGTGGGGCTAGAAGGACTGCAGAGCTCGAGGGTGGGAGATGCCAGCCCGTTCCTAGAGATGCCAGCCCATTCCCAAGGACACCAGCCCATTCCCAGAGGTGCCAGCCCATTTGCAGGGACACCAGCCCATTCCCAAAGACACCAGCCTGTTCCCAGAGGTGCCAGCCCATTCCCAGAGACACCAGCCCGTTCCAGAGGTGCCAGCCTGTTCCCAGTGATGCCAGCCCGTTCCCGGAGGTGCCAGCCCGTTCCCAGGGACACCAGCCCGTTCCCAGAGGTGCCAGCCTGTTCCCAGGGACACCAGCCCGTTCCAGGGGTGCCAGCCCG
>NW_024513429.1:0-424 GCF_017590135.1 Pyrgilauda ruficollis | reverse complement strand
GGGATGATCGGGGTGGGGGAGGGGCTCACGTGGGGGATGATCAGATCCTCCTTGATGTACATCAGCTGCTCCACCCCCGCCGAGCTGGGGGGAAACGGGTCAGGGACCCCAAAAACACCAAAAACATCCAAAAACACCCAAAATAACCCAAGAACACCCAAGAACACCAAACATACCAAAAAAACCACCCAAAAATACCCCCAAAAACCACCCAAGGATACCCCAAAATACCCCAAAAACACCCAAACCCACCCCAAAATAACCCAAAATACCCAAAAAAGCCCCAAAACCCACCCAAAGACACCCCAAAAAAACACCACAAAACACTTCTGGGTCCCCAAAAATTCCCCCAAACCAGCCCGAAACTCCCCAAAAACGTCCCCAAAACACCCCTGGGACCCCAAAAAACCCCAAAACACCCCAA
>NW_024513428.1:0-424 GCF_017590135.1 Pyrgilauda ruficollis | reverse complement strand
ACAAAGGGAAGCTCACCTGAGGGACAGCAGGCTATGGTCTGGCTCCAGTTCCCAGCTGGGTGGGACACCATGCAGGTGGTCACGTTGGTGACACTGGTGCTACACGCTGTGAACTTGCTGAGAACAGTCACTGTCCCGTTGTTGTGGCACTTCTCCTCTGCAGTGAAGCTGCCCTCTGGGACCCACGAGAGCTGAGCCGGCGGCTTCCCCGCCGCTGCCTCGCACACGGGGCTGCCCTGCTCATCACAGGCCAGGCTCAGCCTCGGCGGGGCTGCAAAGCACCAGCAAGGGGACATGCATGCAGTTAGTTTGGCACAGCTGGCCTGGGCTGTTCTTGTTCTCCACCCAAAATGAACCTGAACTGAACCCAGTGAAAAGAGAAGAACAAGTTTGGGGCTGTCATCCCATCCCATCCCATCCCATC
>NW_024513427.1:0-425 GCF_017590135.1 Pyrgilauda ruficollis | reverse complement strand
GCATCATGTCTTGCAAAGAGCAAAGAAGGAGGCACAATACTGATGGTGGAAAACTCTTTTTGGGGGGTCACCAACACCACTGTAATCTATATTCAGATGCTCCATCCAGTGGTGACCTTGTTCACTCTGCTTATATTGTGCCTGCTGCTTGTAATAACATTGTATGTGAGACTAAGGGGTGTGTTTAAAGACTCCGAGTTCCTTCTGATACAAAAGCAGAAATGCTTAATAAAAAAAAAGCAGGACTGTTGTAAATCAAATTTAGTTAGCTGTGTTCTTGTAATTGTATTCTGTATTGTCTAAGTGGCTTTGCTTACCAAAAGCAGCTAAAGATGCTGGAGTTTTAGGCCATGAGCTCCAAGCTCTCACCAGCTCCAAGCTACCACCTAGAAAAGTCAAACTTATCTTGAACTCCTGCTCAGTTA
>NW_024513426.1:0-425 GCF_017590135.1 Pyrgilauda ruficollis | reverse complement strand
CAAATTTTATTTTATATTTGCTTGGAAAGGTATTTGTGTTGACAAACATTACAAGTACAATGGAATAACTACATGTGGACCTAAAATGTTTATATCTGAGATTTTCTGTGAATTGCGGTATATATTAAAAAAGGACCAGTGAGGGACTTGCAGCTTTATTTTAGGTCAAAAACTGTTCAGAGGCTGATTCCTGAGTAACAGAGAATGAACCCTCAAGTATAACAATAATATGTCTAAATAGATAAAGGTATGTGTTTGAAATCAAGAAGATCAATGCAACACTTTTGTTTCAAGTTACGCCTTTCAATTTGGAAGGAATAAATTTTCAGACCATAAAAACAACCTCCTTTTCTACCTGAGATGTTAAGAAATTATATGGTAATATAAGCTTTTTTCCATTTCATGTCTCTTTGGGAAGGAATGAA
>NW_024513425.1:0-425 GCF_017590135.1 Pyrgilauda ruficollis | reverse complement strand
TGCCCCTGCCCTTGTGTCTGACCCGGCTCCTGGCCCTGCCCTTGTTTCTGTCCCCTTCTCCTGCCCCTGTCCTTGTCTCTGTCCCCTTCTCCTGCCCCTGTCCTTGTGCCCCTGCCCCTTCCTGCCCCTGCTCTTGTGTCTGACCCGGCTCCTGGCTCTGTCCTGCCCCTGTCCTTGTTTCTGTCCCCTTCTCCTGTCCTTGTCCTTGTTTCTGTCCCCTTCTCCTGTCCTATCCGAGTACCTGCCCCTCTTCCTTCCTGCCTCCCTCCCCATCCCCATCCCCATCCTTATCCATTCCCTATCGCTATTCTTGTCCCTTCCATGGCCCCTGTCTGTGTCCGTGTGGTTGATGTGGGAACAGCTCGCCCCGAGTTTCTCCGGCTGCGCTGGGCATGGCAGCAGCCCCTGGTGACAGTGACACACAC
>NW_024513424.1:0-425 GCF_017590135.1 Pyrgilauda ruficollis | reverse complement strand
TGAGGGGCTTGGCAGGGTTGATGTGGGCTCGTCTTTCCCCCAGTGCCCGGATGAGTGCTGACCAGTGCCTGCAGCATCCCTGGCTCAATAACCTGGCAGAAAAGGCCAAACGCTCCAACCGGCGCCTCAAGTCCCAAGTGCTGCTCAAGAAATATGTCATGAGGCGGCGCTGGAAGGTGCGGGGTCCAGCAACGGCGTGAGGGTCACAGCTTCTGAGGGGGCTGGGAGGGGGCTGCCAGGCTCTGCCTGTCCTGGTGGATGGCATCTGGAGCAAGGAGAATGGCTCCATCTCACTGTGCTGCTGGCAGCTGGGACACAGGGCTGGGGACCCTTGAGCGTGGACGCCCCTGAGGTAACACCCCATCAAGCTCAGGTCCCTTTGTCATGGTTACTCCTGAGCCGATCCCAAGAGCAGGTTTTAGGGG
>NW_024513423.1:0-425 GCF_017590135.1 Pyrgilauda ruficollis | reverse complement strand
TTTTTTTGGCAGAACCTACGTGGGATGGGGAGAACAAAGAGTAAGAGAGGAGCGGAGGGGAGGGAAACCAAACAAAACAAGAAACGAACAAAAAAGCAGGAAAACTCTACATGGACGAAACGGGGACGTGACGTAAATTAATCAGGAGTTAATTGGGATTAATTTGAGGCGGGGGAGAGGCCGAGGAGGCCCGAGATGAATTTGCTCACCTGGTGGGAGAGGGCATTAGCCTGCCTAGCTGTCATCTGCTGCTCATAATAGGAGTCCCCAAAAACACTGCCCAGCATGGAAGAATGCTGAAAACAAAACAGAGGCTTCATGGTGCACAACCCCCACTGCCCCCGGCCCGCCCGGCAGCCACGGGGAAAGCGGCAATTCCAGAGAAATCCGGGAAGGCCGAGAAATCTGGGAATGCCGGAGAAATC
>NW_024513422.1:0-425 GCF_017590135.1 Pyrgilauda ruficollis | reverse complement strand
TGCAAGTTTTCTGCAGAATTCTGGTTTGTGTTTATTCCAAGCTCATCCTCTCACCACGGGCTGGACGCGAAGCAGCCGAGGTTTTTAGATTCCGTTTCTGGTGATTTTCAGAGGAGCAGGATGGGGAGGACGTGGAGAGGAGGAAGAGGAGGAGGAAGGCAACCAAACGCAAGAGAGAAGGGAAAAGCCAGGAAGAAGAGGGCTCCTTGTCCTGTGACATCAAACTGGACGAGTCCCTGGACCGCACCCTGGAGGATGGAGCCAAGCAGCACAACCTGACCGTGGTCAACGTCAGGAACATCCTGCACGTGAGTGGGGCACTGGGCAGGGCTGCTGGCCCTTGGGCTCCTCTGTCTTGCTCAGCAGAATCCTTGCCTGGAGTTCTGGATGCTGAGGAGTTGAGACTTTCTGTGCTGACAGACTCT
>NW_024513421.1:0-5359 GCF_017590135.1 Pyrgilauda ruficollis | reverse complement strand
ATCTCCAGAGACTCTTGCTTTTATTGTTATTATTGCCATGCACACTCATCTTGGGTGAAGGTTCTTTCTGAGTTTCTGGACCATTTTAAGGCCTCCAAACCATCCTCTTTACTATGAGAACGTCTGCAGTTGGAGACTTTCCCAGTGAGATATTTCACATCCCAAAATGCCCATCCTCAGCTCCCAGCAGTGTGGCTTGTGCCACACAAGACATCTGGAGAGCACTTTCTCCTAAGACAAGAAGAAACAGGTGCTTTCTAGAACTCTTCACTCTTGGGGTTCTCCATCCACAAAGCTCCAGCAGGAAAACTTAACCCTAACTTTGAGACCTGCTGGATTTATAGAGGACAGGAAAAAAGCCAGTCCCTCTACAAGGTTGAAGTATGGGACTGGAACACAGCTGTAGTCTCCATGGGGATATTAACAGCTGTGGCAGTGACTGCATGATCAGTGGGTAGAAACAACTACTGTAGCAGAACAGTCCCAATTGTGTCATCTTTCCAGGGAAGTAAAAGTGAATGGTCCTTTCTAGTCCCTCTATAAGGCTGCTCTTGGAGGCCAGAAGACTGCCCTTCTCAGCCTGACCTTCTGGGCTCTGCTCAGTGATTCCTCCCTCCTCTGTTTGCAGGTGGTCAAGATAGCCCCGGAACCGGTTCACACTGTGGTGGAGGACAGCAGCCAGGAGGTCGAGGTGTACCTCAGTGCTGTTGTTGGCTACCCCGAGTTGAAGCTGAACACAGTGGTGGTTCAGTTCAAGGATACCTTGCCCTTCCACACAAGGACAGCCACGTGAGTTCTGGAGGCCTGCCTTTGCCCAGGGCCGGCCCAGTACCTGCTTCCCAGAACTCTGCCCCAGCCCAAACCAGCACAGGCCCATTTACGTGCACACAAAGCCAAGCAGGTGTGGTGGTCAGGAGAGGTTCAATGCTGCCAGACCTTTCTGCTGAGAGCAGCCATGACTTTGCTCACTGCATGTCACCTTTCCTCATCTGCTCAAGAATAAGTTTGCAGTGAAACCAAGACCTAAAGGCCAGAGTAAGCCCCTTAGCTTCAATGTCCTGGGCACCATGTTGGCCCTTTCCTCTTAAACTTCCAGACTTGAAATACTTTTTTGGGCCACCCAGGACAGCAGTCTGAGCATGGCAGGGTTGCCTGGGGAAGAAGGTGTTCCTCATCAGGAAGTGGTACCAGGAGTCTATCAGACAATATTACTGTACTATTTGCTTTATATTTATTGGACATTTTTTGTTATTCCTCTTTCTCGCCTTTCAGTTTAAAGCTATGCAACACAGGGAAGGTAGCCCTGGAATACTACTGGGAGGAAGCTGCAGGGAGTGAAGCAGTGAAGATGCCACAATCAACTGCTCTGACAAGTAAGGGCATTTCACTTGGTAGCTGAGGGCCTGGGGAGAAGACCCTGCCACTTCTCTCCAAAACATGAATTGCTTTTCCATCCTTGTCCATACGTCCACTTCCATCAGCATCTTCCCAGCTGCAGCTGGAAAGTTTTCTCCTTGCCCCCATCTGCTGTTCAGCCCCTTCTCTTCTTGCTCTGCCACTGCTGCTCTGCAAAGGAGCTGAGCCAGGCTCTGGGGAGAGCCACGTGCTGGGTCAGGACTGGGAATGGGGACATCAGGTCACCTCTTGAGAAGTCTGAGACTGGGAAAAACAGTGATGTAACAAGTGAGCTGGAGTGGGGAACTGCAAACAAGCCACTGTCTTGTGTGCAGTTCCCTACTCCAGGGCAAATGCAAAGTCACCATCTCAATCCAACTCTCCTGCTTTGGCACAGGAGTTTGTGCTGCAGGCAGAGGCCGTGCTCCCAGATGCTCTATTTCCAGCTAAAAGTACTTGGCCAGTGATGCTCCAAGTGCATCCCAGCTCTCTTCCACCAACCTGTGCAGGAGGCAGAGTTGCTGGGAACACAGGATTTTGTCTTTGAAAGGTGTCCTCTTCCTCTCTGCAGGTCAGTTCCTCTCCTCTGAAACTTTAAGGCATTACAGAAAGCTGCTGCATCGTTTTGGATTGCAGCAGGAGCATCCTTTTGAAACTCATTCTTCTGAGCTGGAGCAGCTGCAGCAGCTTGCCAAGCAGCAGCAGGATTCCAAGCAGCCGCAGCAGCCTGAGCAGCAGGACCATTCCAAGAAGCTACGCCGCTCAAAGTGTGATGGTTCCTGCCTAGAAATCTTCCCAGATGTCATCCCTGACCTGCCACTGTTCTCCATCAAGCCCTACCATGGCATCCTTGCTCCTGGCCAGAAGCAGACCTTTTATGTGCGGTTCTCCCCGAAGCGCGTGGGGATGTTTAAGACCACCCTGCTGTGCAGGTGGGAAACATCGAGCACTTGCCAACTCACGCTTCTGACGGGTATCACTGGGTGATCACAGGGTGGGACAGGGTGGAAGGGATCACAGTAGGTCACCTGGTCCCACTTCCCTGCTCAAGCAGGGTCATCCCAGAGCACATGGCACAGGGTTTTGTCCAGAGGGCTCTGGAATAATTCCAGTGAGGGAATTATTAGGGTTACCCTCTCTGGGCAACTTAGCACCTGCACAGGAAATAAGTTCTTCCTCAGGTTCAGGTGGAATTTCCAGTTCAGGTTCTGCTCATTGCCTCTTGTCCTGTTGCTGGGCATCACCAAGCACAGCCTGGTTCATCCCCTAACATGCTCCTGTCAGTCCCCCTGACTGGGATGGGGAGGTGGGCCTGGAGTCAGGCAGCACCAGAGAGGGCAGAAACACCCACAGGAGCACAGAAAGATCATCATCTGGCCTTGGTAGGGAGACACTGGGAAAAGACACTGTGTGAAACAGCAAGCTCCTGGAGGGTTGCAAATCTGGAACAAGAGATCCAGGAACCTGCCAGTCCCTAGCTCTGCTTCCTTTTGGGACAAGCAAGGCCTGCTTCTCTACATGGAACCCCGTGTGCTGTAGTTGGTCCCCAGGGATTTAACTGGTCACATTCCTGCCCTTGCACCTCTGCAGCCTCTGTGCAGTGAGAGCCGTTATTTAATTTGCTGCTCGCTGCATGCACAGAGAGAGGATGCAACACTGTGTGCTCTGCAAGTTGCAGAACAACTGGCTGGGAATGTTTGTCTGACCAGTCCCTTTCTTCCTAGGTTTCCTAACCTGGAGCTGGCTCAGAAGATAGGGCAGGTGACTGTGAAAGGCAGAGCCCTGGAGCGGAAGAGTCTTGCTAAACAGAGACGCTCTGCATTAGAGCAGACAGAGAAAGACCAGGGACTCAAGAAGCAGGTGCTCTGGAAACCAGCATCCGAGGGACAGTGTGTGTGTCAGCTGGAGCCTCCTGCAGAAGCCACCAACATCGTGCCTTCTGCGGATGATGGTCTCCCACCCTTCACCAGAGCCCTCCACAGCTACCCTTCCAAGCTTCAGTGAACACCTCTAGCTTACCTTTCAACTACCTACATTAATTAACTGTTTATTAGATGGAAAACAAACTCATAATTGTCAATTAATTGTCAATTGTTAATAAACAATTGTTAATAAATTGTTAATCTTCAGCTTGTCTTGCTTTGAAAGACAGGTGTCTGCAGGACCTCTCTGGAATGGAGAATGTGACTCCTTTCCCTGCAAATTACTATAACTTTGAAATTAAGGGGCTTTCAGGCAACAATATGGGAAAAGGAGTAACATTCTTTGCCAGTATGTATAACAAGAGAAACAAACAACAACAGTGGCAGCAACAACAAACAGAACCAGATACCCAACCACAGCCCTCCCTCGGCTGCAGGTACTTTCCCTTTGGTGAAGTTCCGATCACAGCCAGGCAGTAAAGGGAGGCAAATAATGAACAAAGCAATTACTAGAGAAATTTTAATTAAGCTGCACCAAGGAATACACTGGAGAGCTTAAGGACCGAGCTCTGACACGTGGATCACATTGATTGTGTGATCAATTCTGAAGAACTTAGTGCTGTGAGGGAGTCGATACAGTAGCCAAATAGTGACTGGACAATGTTTGAGTTGTTAAATAAGTGATGAGAAAACACCCTAGTGAGGGAAGAGCCCTAGCCCTTAGACCCTTTCAAAATATGCAAATGGATTACACTGAGTTCCCCAAAATACAGAGATGGAAATACCATCTTGGAACAGCTGATCACCTCACTCACTGGGTGGAAGCCTTTCCTATCTCAACTGCAACTACCTCCAAAGTGGCTAAGATGCTATTAGAACAAATCATCCCCAGATATGGGATAACTGAAAGAGTGGACTCAGATAAGGGGACACACTTTACTTAAAAAATTTTACATTCTATGTGTTGTATTAGACATAAATTGGAAATTCCATATCCCGTGGCACCTTCAAAGCTCTGCATGTGTGGAGAGAATGAATGCTATCCTTAAGAACCATATTACCAAATTAATGATTGAAAGCAGATTAACATTATTACGGATCAGAACTGCTCCAAGAAAGGTCACAGGAGTTTCTCACTATGAAATGTTACTTAGATTACCTTATCTGGGAAGGGAGGAGGGGTTGCCAATGGCTGAAACTAATGACTTATATCTCAGAAATTATTTGCAGGCAATTACACTTTCTCTCACGGATCTTAGCAGAAAAGACTTGTTACCTCAAACATCACCTCTAGACTTTCACATACACCAGGTAAAACTAGGAGATTTGGTTCAAATAAAATCTTGGAAAGATCATACCTTAACAGCAGCATGGAAGGTCCCTTTCAGGTACTTTTAACAACTGGAACAGTTACCAGGACTGCAGAAAAGGAGTGGTCAGTCTCATGCCGCTCCTCCCCAGTGATAACTTGGACAGTGGTACAAGGAAGTGACCCATTAAAGTTAATATTGAAAAAATCATTTAATAGTGAACAGTCAAGGGCAGAACTGGACTGCCCTCTGTATTTGCCACCAGAGAGCCTTTTGCTCCACTGTGGGCTGCAATCCCTCGGGTGTTGAGCAGTGGGAATATAAGGCAAACCAGACCTTGGCAAAAGAGGAATAGGAAATGGTGTTTTAAGACTCTGCAAATTGCTGGATGGAGTGTCATGGATCCTGTGCTTCACCTCTACATCCCTGCAGTGTGCTGTTCTAGGGGACAGAGCTCAGGAAGCAGGCGTGGATACTGAGGAAGGTAATCTTTGATGCTGCAGTGACAGTCTGAGGTTTGCATCATCCGAGCAAGCACCGATGGAACTGCTGATGGAGGCACTGCATACAAGTGTATCTGCATCCTACTTTACTTGAGTTGTAAGAGAACTGTGGACAGCAAGGTGAACTGACAAATCAGGAACTTTCAAATGACTGAATTTAGCACCGACCTAATAAAAGACTGATTAATCTTATTTATAACTACTTCACAAAAGGAGCCAGTTTGTGCTG
>NW_024513420.1:0-425 GCF_017590135.1 Pyrgilauda ruficollis | reverse complement strand
TTTCTCCATTTTTCCCCAATTTTTCCCTCCATTTTTCCACATTTTCTCCCTATTTTCCCAAATTCTTCCCCATTTTTTCTCTCCTTCTCAAACCATTTTTCTCTGATTTTCCCCCATTTCTTCCCAAATTTTCCCCCAATTTTTCTCCACTTTTTCCCAAAACTTTCCCATTTTTTCCCCCATTTTTCCCTAATTTATCCCAAATTTTCCCCAATTTCCCCCCAATTTTCCTCTTATTTTCTCCCCATTTTTCTCCTATTTTCCCCCAATTTTCCCCCATTTTTTCCCAATTTCCCCCGATTTTTTCCCGATTTTTCCCCAATTTTTCCCCAATTTTTCTCTCCTTCTCACACAATATTTCTCCTATTTTCCCCCCTTTTTTCCCAAATTTTCACCAATTTTCCCCCGATTTTTCTCCATTTTTC
>NW_024513419.1:0-425 GCF_017590135.1 Pyrgilauda ruficollis | reverse complement strand
CAGTCATTCCCTGACAGCCTTGGAACATTCCTTACCTTCCACTGTTACTGGAATTTTTAAAATTCCAGTAATTACTTACCCAGATTGTGGCCAGGATGGAAATTTAGATACCTACTGAAAGTGTAGTATGAATGTTGCCATCTTATCTCTGTGATTGACTATTGTAGTTGTAATAAATTCTACTGACAGCCTCTGTAAATGCTAAATTAGTCAGTGATTAGGAACTGCTAAAAAAATCTTGTAATCCACTGTTGGTGTTTGGTTTCTTTTCTACCTCTGTTAATGTTCGGATTGAAACCCTCGAGACGATATTTCGTGTTTAGACTTAGATGTTTATTATTCCTTATCTATATTACAGTCTTACAAGGTGTGAGTTTTGCAATATTTCACTAATAAAGTACAAAATGGCTAACTATTTTTCTTCA
>NW_024513418.1:0-425 GCF_017590135.1 Pyrgilauda ruficollis | reverse complement strand
CTGTTTCTTTCTGGAGTCAAAAGTATGGAAAATCATGATGTTGTAAATTCATATTCAAATAAAGGATAGCTTATGATAGTTCTAACTCAGAAGATGTCTTCAAGGCTTCCTGTTTCTCCTGCCTCTTGTCTGTCTGTAAAATGTTTGTATAAATTGGAAACAAAAACTGTTGTTAGGGATGTCAGGGAAAGGTTACAATCTGAATGTCCAACAGTTTGGTAATATGATGCTACTAAATTAGGACTCTCCCCATTCCGTGGGATACCACAACTTTTTTGTCATTGGTGTGTATTTTCAAATCTGTGTTTCAAATCCAATTAATTGCAAACATGGCTTTTTAATCACCACTTTTGCTTTGAAGTACCTGAAATCAAAGGTAGATTTCTTAATCCAACAAACCTTTCTCTTTTTTTCCTTCTTTTCTT
>NW_024513417.1:0-425 GCF_017590135.1 Pyrgilauda ruficollis | reverse complement strand
TAGATTTCCTAGAGTCATCTGAGGACCTGACTGTGAAGCAGATGGTATTTTCTTTCCAGGGCACATTTTGGCCTTTGGGAAAAAAAAATTTAAGAAGTGAAAAGTAGCTAGTGTGGGGAAGCAATTGCAACCAGAGAAGAGAAGAATGAGAATTTGTGAGAGAAACAGCCCAGCAGACACCAACCATGGTGAAGATCTTGGTGAGGCAGCTGGGGCCGTGCATGCTGTGGAGGTCCATGGCAGGGCAGAGCTCCACCAATGGAGAATCGTAGTCTGGAGCAAGTGGATGCCTGAAGTAGGTTGTCTCCATGGGAAGACCATTCTAGGATCGGCTCCTGCCCAGACCTGTGGCCCCATGGAGAGAGGATACCATGTTGGAGCAGGTTTGCTGACAGGATCTGTGACCCTGTGGGGGACCCATGCTG
>NW_024513416.1:0-425 GCF_017590135.1 Pyrgilauda ruficollis | reverse complement strand
GGAGGAAGTAAGAATGTGAGCTCTGTGAAAGTCTCAAAAGAGAGTGGAACAGCCATGAAGACATATACGAATGTTGCAGGGCAGACTGTTGCCTATTCAAAATCCATTAATGGATGTTAAAAATGGAAACCTGCATAGTGCATGTTTGGAAAATCATTGCTTGCTTACTGTAACTAGAAACTGAGTGGGAAAAATTCCAAAACTGTAATGCATCAGAAATTGACAAGAAATTGAAAAGGACCAGTTACAACATCTCTGTTTAAAAAAGGCTTGTTTCAATATAAGAGAAAATTTATTTAACTTTCAGGAATTATTTTGTATATGCATAATTAACCATTGCAAATATGATCCAGTCCCATACTGAAGGAAAATTTTTGAATGGTTTAGAAAATTTTGTGTGTAATAAAACAAGCATATTTGCAAAT
>NW_024513415.1:0-425 GCF_017590135.1 Pyrgilauda ruficollis | reverse complement strand
AGTGGGCACTCAGCAGGAGCTGTGGGACATGGGAATGGGAATGGGAATGGCAAATGGGAATGGGAAAGGGAAAAGGGAGCCCTGGAGCTTCTCCTGCCTGTCCAGGATGGAGCTGCAGCGGGCACCCAGGAGGAGCTGTGGGAAATGGGAATGAGAAATGGGAAATGGGAATAGGAAATGGAAATGGGAATGGGAAATGGGAATGGGAATGGGAAATGGGAATGGGAAACGGGAATAGGAATGGGAAAGGGAAAGGGAAAAGGGAGCCCTGGAGCTTCTCCTGCCTGTCCAGGATGGAGCTGCAGCGCACTCAGAAGGTGTAGCTATGATATTTTATGAAAAATCCTTTGCGAGGATTTTGCCCTCCTGAGGAGCTGAGGGCCTCAGGAATGAAATACGAACAATAACTATCTGCTGCTGTGGAA
>NW_024513414.1:0-425 GCF_017590135.1 Pyrgilauda ruficollis | reverse complement strand
GCCCTCAAATTCAAACACCAAGCTAATTATCCCAGCACATTAGTAATCCTCTTGTGCAGTGACAAAACAAGTATTTTAAGACAAGGATGCAGCAATAAGCACTAAAACTCATCTACCTTGAATTTCATTCTTCAAGTGATGCCATAAATATTTTATAGGTTTTAATAAAAATTATACTGCTTTTTATCCAGCAAGTGGTATGGCCTTTTAACAGGTAATCATCTCCAGTGCAGTTCAATTTATTGCACACATAAGCCAGCATGAAACTAGATGAGTGAAACTGATTGGCAGTCATTAGGTTTAAGTCATCTGCATGCTTCAGCTAGAATTATTGCATTTTTTGTAGTAAACTGGTTTTAGCTGCAACACTGCTTGCCTTGAAGTGATGCTAGTTCTATGCTTTTAGGCACTTCATTATTAAAACT
>NW_024513413.1:0-425 GCF_017590135.1 Pyrgilauda ruficollis | reverse complement strand
GGGCACCCTGTGCCAGGGCCTTACCTCTCCCACAGGGAAGAATCTTTCCCT
The DNA here is from genome assembly GCF_017590135.1 of Pyrgilauda ruficollis. NCBI lineage: Eukaryota > Metazoa > Chordata > Aves > Passeriformes > Passeridae > Pyrgilauda > Pyrgilauda ruficollis. The sequence continues at coordinate 374 of NW_024513413.1, read as the reverse complement.
AGATCCCATCTAAGCCTGCTCTCTTTGAGCGTCACACCATTCCCCCTTGTGTGTCACATTAATCATCTCCATGAATTTAAAACTGCTCCAGCTGCAAACCACCAGGCATTCCAGTAAAATATCCTCTGGACCAGTGGAGGTCTGGAGTCATCAGCTTGCTAGAGCAGTTTATTTGGCTAAATATGCCATTGATTTGTTTGGGCTGCATTCCAACCGTGTGGGCTTTGTAAGTCAATACAGCTCCCGTCCTCCTCTCCACGCTCCGTAATTGCAGGGTAGTAGATTCTGTTTAAAAAGGACAATGCTCTGTGTGTGCTCTAACAACAGGAGATGGGAGGGTCAGCATCAGGAGAAGAGCAGGGTCAGGGCTTGGT
>NW_024513412.1:0-425 GCF_017590135.1 Pyrgilauda ruficollis | reverse complement strand
AAGACCAACTTCTCCAACAACAATGATTTTCGGGCTCTGCTGCAATCTCTTTATGCTACATTCAAGGAATTTAAAATGCACGAGCAGATTGAAAATGAGTGTATCATTGGTTTGCTTCAGCAGCGTAGCCGGACAGTGTACAATGTACACTCGGACAACAAACTCTCAGAGATGCTTAGCCTTTTTGAGAAAGGGCTAAAGAATGTAAAGGTAAGTAGACTATTTGTGACCTAAGGAAAACAATCTGTGATTACATATTAGTTTGCCTTGGATCTTCTTCATATTCTTTATGAATAAAACTAAGGAGGAAGAAGAAACTTTTAAGTTTTTTTGATACTTCCTAGTCCGAAACACAAATTCTTTTGCCATTCACCATAATTACAAAGTTTCTAGTAAAGTCTTTTCAGAGATGTGTTTTGTGGCAG
>NW_024513411.1:0-425 GCF_017590135.1 Pyrgilauda ruficollis | reverse complement strand
CTCGGGTGACGTCCCTGAAGAACGGGTGGCCCAGCGCCGCCTTGGCCGAGATTCGCTTGTTGGGGTCGTAGTGCAGCATTTGCTGGGGAGAAAAAGGGGGAAATTGGGAAAAAACGGGGAAAAAGGGGGAAATGGGGGGAAATGGGGGGGAATGGGGGGAAAATGGGAAAAATGGGAAAAAATGGGGAAAATAAAGGAAAAATTTGGGAAAAAGTGGGAAAAATCAGGGAAAAATTAGGAAAAATCAGGAAAAAGGGGGAAAAGTCAAGAAAAAAATCAGAGAAAAATCAGGGGAAAATTGGGGAAAATCAGGGAAAATTGGGGAAAAACAGGGAAAAATCAGGAGACTGGGAAAAATCAGGGAAAATCAGAAAAATCAGGAAAAATCAGGACAAATCAAGGAAAAAGTGGGAAAAGTCAAGAAA
>NW_024513410.1:0-3496 GCF_017590135.1 Pyrgilauda ruficollis | reverse complement strand
AACATAAGGGGGAGTTGTTCTTAGCTCAATGGGCCAATGATGCCTCAGATCATTAGGGCAGAGATGCCCCCTACAAGTGGGCATGGGACTGAGGGGTAGATTTAACCATGGACAGTATTTCTCAGGTTATCTGTCCCCCCATAATACACCCATATTACCGGTAATGAAGGCAGATGGGACTTACAGGCCTGTCGAAGATTTGAGAGAAGTGAACAAAAGAACTGTGAATTGATTCCCAGTAGTGCCTAACCCCTATACACTCCTGAGTAACATCCCCCCAGCACACCAGTGGTTCAGTGTGATAGACCTAAAAGATGGTTTTTGGGTATGCCCACTGGCAGAGGAAAGTGAGTTATATTTACCTTTGAACGGGAGGACCCCCATTCCAGGAGGAAGCAACAGCTTTGGTGGACTAGGTTACCCCAAGGGTTTTCCGAATCCTCAAACCTTTTTTGTCAAGCCCTAGGAGAAGTAATAGAACTCTTCTCCATTAAACCTGAGATAAATCTCTTCCACACCCAATCCTTCCTCTGATGAGACATCTGCTGACTCCACCATAGTATTGTTAAATTTCCTGGGGGACCAAGGACTTTGAGTATCAAAAGGAAAACTCCATTTTGTAGAGAGGGAAGTAAAATGCCTAGCACATGTGATTTGTCAAGGGAGCTGGCATCTGAACCCTGAGTGAATTACGGGGATAGTCTCACTTCCACGGCCAAAAACTAAGAAGGAAGTCAGAAGGTTTTTAGGCCTGTTGGGATATTGTAGGCTATGTATTGAAGGATACACACAGGCCATCCGGTTCTTGTATGAAAAGTTAGTTGAAGAAGAGATTAGGTGGGAAAAAGACAATGAACAAAAGTTTGAAGCTTTAAGCAAAAATTAGTCAGCACAGCAGCATTGAGTCTTTCTGACTTAGACAAACCCTTCTATTGTTTGTGGATATAGAAAAAGAGGTAGCACATGGAGTGTTAGCCCAGGACAGGGGAGGATCCAGGAATCCAGTGGCCTATTTATCAAAACTGCCAGACCCTGTCAGCCAGGGGTGGGCAATCTGCATTCAGGTGCTGGCAGTGACCACCCTACTCATAGCAGAAAGCAAAAATTAACCTTTTGGGGGAAAATTGAAGATATATATCCCAAACTCAGTAAGGAGTATCCTGAGCCACAAGGCTGAAAAATGGCTCACTGATTCCCAAGTGCTAAAGTATGAAGCCATCTTAATAGATCATGGTTTAGAGCTAATGGTGAGTAACCAACCCTGCCCAGTTTTTGCATGGAGAACCAGATGAGGAAGTAATACGTAACTTCCTAGAGAATATAAACTACCAAACCAAAGTAAGAGAGGACCGAACAGATCAACCACTCCAAGGTGGAAAACAATTGTACACCAATGGATCTTCACAGGTAATAACAGCACAAGGAGAATCCATAATATTAATCCTGGGGATTGGGTGATGATTCAGTCATGGAGAGATCAGCCTGTAACTCCTCAGTGGGAAGGTTCCTTTCAGGCACTGCTCACACCGAATCAGCCGTGTGAACTGCAGAGCAGGGATGGAGTCATGCCAACAGAGTCAAAGGCCCAGCAGAAGAACCCAAAGAGTGGACTATAACATCCAGGCCGGATGAAATGAGATTGACTCTCAAGGAGAGACTGAGAGACAGCCAGAAAGACACCAAGATGCCCAAAAAGTAGAGTCAAGCTTCCACTAACCAGCTTGAGAACTGTATTCCTGTTTTAATGGTGAGAATTACCAGCATCTGTTGAAGGGAAGTACAAGGGACAGTAAAAGGTAATGGAACAGCTTCTTTAAGAAAATAAGACAAAGGAAGGAGGGCAAGACCAGGTTGGCCCCTTTGTTTGCTACCAGGAAGACTCCATAGCTCTGCTGCAGGTAGCAACCCATAGGCATAGTAAGGTAGGGACAAAAGGCCATACCAGACCTCTGTAATTCCTCAGTTGTCTTTTAATTCAACAGGGACTAGAGGGCAGGACCGAGCTGGCCTCTGCACTCACCCCTAAGATACACTGACTATGGGTAGCAGCCACATAGGCATGGCAGATGGGAGTCAAAGCCATACTGGCCCTCTTGTCCATTCCAAAGAGGTGTGTCTAAGGAAAACCTGAGACTTTTTTCTCCTGTTCCCACTGTCCTTTCCCACATCAACAGATGCTGGTATGACTCATTCAAGAGAAAGAGAATTTTTTTTTTCAATTTAGAAGCTAAAAATGCAACTGAATCAGAGACAGAAAAACTAACAATAGTATTAACACCCATGAGAGAAAGTCAAGAAGTCCTTGTATTCATTGGGACAGAAGAGGAAGAACTCCTTAAAATAGGAGCCAAGAAATATAACAAAGGGAGGTGGAGATTAGCAGATGGGAGGCAAATGTTGAATAAACCCCTGGCCAAGAAAATGCTGGAAGGCATATATGGGAGAACACATTGGGGTACACAAGTGCTAAGTGATCAATTTCTAAGGGACTGGGGCTGCATAGGAATTTTTGGGATAGCTAAGCAAGTAACTGAACGGTGTGTGATATGTCAACAAGTGAATAAGAAGGTCATGAGGAAAACACCCAGGGGAGGGCGAGAACTAGCCTTACAGCCCTTTCAAAACATCCAAGTAGTCTTTACTGAGCTTTCCCAGGCACAACGGTGGAAGTTTTTGCCAGTGATAGTAGATTACTTGACTCATTGGGTAGAGGCGGTACCCACTGTGAAAGCCAATGCCAATGTTGTAGGTAAAACACTTCTAGAATCAATCATTCCCCAATATGGGATGGCAAACAGGATTGATTCAGACCACGGAACTCATTCACATTGAAGATATTGCAGAAAGTTGCTCAAGTCCTGGGAATGAAATGGGAATTCCACACTCCATGGCATCCAGAGTTCCAGATGGGTTGAGAGAATGAATCAAACTCTTAAAAGAGCTCTAGTTAAGCTAATGACTGAAACCCAAATGTCATGGATCAAATGGGGAACCTGCTTGGTGGTGGCTTGGGCTTGGAGCATGCTCACGGAAGATGTTTGTTTTTAACAAGGAAATTCAGGAGTTTTAGATAAGTTCAAAAAAAGAAAAGGAAGAAAAGCATTGTTTCCTGGAGTGCAAGCAGTCCTCCAAGGACTCTGCTGCCTGCCAGGGACAGCTCTCAGCCAGCCTGGGGAGCTGCTCCCAGCGCTGGGATACAAGATCTGCGGGGAAGGATAAAGCTGGTAAGGCTTGGAAGTGTTCTCCTTGTGTGGGGAGGATGCTACATTGTTAAGGACTGCTCTCAGCATGGCATTTAAGCCCAGATCATTTCCAAGTAGATTATACAGGGAGCACAGCAGGGCACATCAGGGCTGCATAAATGAGACAATCCTGTTTTTATAATCTCCTGCCCTGAATTGTCTGGATGGGAATTTGCTCATAGATATTAATGCCTCAGTTCAAGTTGTGAAAAATTAAGAAATTTTCCCTCAGATTTTACTAAACCGGGGAGTAA
>NW_024513409.1:0-425 GCF_017590135.1 Pyrgilauda ruficollis | reverse complement strand
CAATCATAAAATTCACATTTTTCACAGGTTCATTGTTCGATAGAGCAGCCACTAGCGACTCTGGGGGTGAGTCGAGTGAACCTGAACTCTGTGTGTTTGTGGTGTCCGGACATTGTGGTTAATGTTAATGTGTTTGTAATCGTGTGAATGCGTGGCATATAAAAGAGAGCGAGCGAGTGAGTGTACCCACGGCACGGGGGGGAGTTCTACCCACGTGTGAAGCACCCCTGGTGAGGCCTGGGGTGCCGGCTGGGGCAGGCTGTGAGGGCAGGGAGCGCCCCGTGGAGAAATGTGGGTGAGGACATTTATTGTGTTTAAAGGTGGTGATTTGTGTAGACTATGCACATTTTAACTGTGGATAGATGAACTCAGGGGGTTCCTCTGCCCAAGTGGTTTGGACTTTGAAATAAATGGGCAGGAGATCT
>NW_024513408.1:0-425 GCF_017590135.1 Pyrgilauda ruficollis | reverse complement strand
TAAAACCTGGTGATTCTGGAGTAAAAATGGCCATTTTGGAGTAAAAAATGGTGATTTTTGGAGTAAAAAATGGTGATTTTTGGGGTAAAAATGGTGATTTTGGGGTGGCTAAAAGTCATTTTGGGGTAAAAAACGTGACTTCGGAGTAAAAAAATTGTGATTTTGCGGTAAAAAAATGCCGATTTGAGGTAAAATATTTTGATTTTGAGGTAAAAAATTTTGATTTTGAGGTAAAAAAAGGTGATTTTGAGGTAAAAAAAGGTGATTTTGGGGTTTTTACCTCGACAAAATTGGTGTGTTTGGCGTCCCTGACGGTGACCACGGCGTGAACCTCCTCGATGAGCTTCTGCTTCTCGTCGTCGTCAAACTGCATGTACCACTTGGCCAGGCGGGTCTTGCCGGCCCGGTTCTGGATCAGGATGAAG
>NW_024513407.1:0-425 GCF_017590135.1 Pyrgilauda ruficollis | reverse complement strand
CACCGGGACGGTGAAGGGGACACCGGGGGTGATGGGGACACCAGAACAGTGACGGGGACACCGGGACGGTGACGGGGACACCGGGGGAACATCAGGGGGTTCTGGGGGAGTTCCTGGGGGATCCCGGGAGGATTTTGGGGATCTCGGCGTTCCCAGGGGGGTCCCGGATGATTCCTGGTGTCGTTGCTGTCGTTCCCAGTTATTCCCGTCGTTCCTGGTGCCATTCCCGGTGCCATTCCCAATTATTCGCGTCATTCCCGGTTATTCCCGGTGCCATTCCTGGTGCCGTTCCTGGTGCCGTTCCCGGTTATTCCCGGTGCCGTTCCCGGTGCTGTTCCCGGTGCCGTTCCCGGTGCCATTCCCAGTTATTCCCATCATTCCCGGTGCCGTTCCCGGTGATTCCCGGTGCCATTCCCGGTGCCATT
>NW_024513406.1:0-425 GCF_017590135.1 Pyrgilauda ruficollis | reverse complement strand
TTTTTTTTTTGCAAATCACATCTACATGTTCCTGGGAAATGTTTATGGCTTGGAGGTCGCTGACATAGCTTTAAACATCTGCTCGGCTCAGAAAGGGAGAAATTGTCATTGTTTTTGCTATGGCCCTCCTAAGTGTCAGTGTCTTTTAGGTGCAGTGATTCATGTGTCACTCTCCTGCTTGCTCCAAACATGCAAACAGTGAGCGCTCCAGAGCCAGTGAAAGCAAACAGCTCAGCACCTGCCACTTCCACGCTGTCCTGAGGCCTCAGAGAAGGCTCTTAAATTACATTTTCACCTGTGTGGGATGCCAGGTCTTGATGGCGCAGGGCAAGAAGTGCTGTGCCAGTCAAGCAAGGAAGACCTGGACACACACTGCTGAACTCCACACCTGCCAGTTCTCAGCTTCTTTTTTCTACCTCTGTCAA
>NW_024513405.1:0-425 GCF_017590135.1 Pyrgilauda ruficollis | reverse complement strand
ACCTGGGCACACAGCTGGCTCATGTTCCACTGGCTATCAGCCTTGTTGAACCTCTGACCGCAGCTCATTGATTCAGCCTCTCCAGATCTTTCTCTGGAGTATTCCTACTCTTCAGCAGATCAACATTCCTGCCCAACTTAGTGTCATCTGTGAACTGAGGGGGCACTCGATCTCCTTGTCTAGCTCACTGAAGGTACTGAGCTAACACTGAGCCCTGGAGAGTCACAGTAGTGACTGCCAGCAGCTGGGCTATACTCTGGGGCCAGCCATCCAGCCAGTTATTCACCCAGCAAAGAGTGCACCTGTACAAAGCCATGAGCAGCCAGCACCTCCAGAAGAACGCTGTGAGAGACATTGTCAAAGGCTTTAGTGAAGTCCAGGTAGAAAATATCCGTAGCCTTTCCCACATTCACTAAGTGAGTCAC
>NW_024513404.1:0-425 GCF_017590135.1 Pyrgilauda ruficollis | reverse complement strand
GAGTTGAGTTGAGTTGGGTTGGGTTGAACCATTCCTCAATCCCAACACCCATTTTTGGCTAAAAACCACCCAAAACCACCAAAACTCTTCCAGTTGACCAATGGGCCAACACCAATGACCATTTTGGGTCAAAACCACCCAAAACTGTCAAGAACGGTCTTCCAGTTGACCAATACTCAACTCCAATGATCGTTTTGGGTCAAAACCTTCCAAAACCATCATGAAGGGTCTTCCAGTTGACCAATGGCTCAACATCAATGATCGTTTTGGGTGGAAAAGACCCAAAACCATCATGAAGGGTCTTCCAGTTGACCAACACTCAACTCCAATGATCATTTTGGGTGGAAAAGATCCAAAACCATCATGAAGGGTCTTCCAGTTGACCCGTCGGTCAACAGCAATGATCGTTTTGGGTCAAAACCACC
>NW_024513403.1:0-425 GCF_017590135.1 Pyrgilauda ruficollis | reverse complement strand
GTCCTGAGCGCTTCCAGCAGGTAAAAACTGGGAGTTCCCAAAAAAAAATCCCGGGAATTCCCAAAAATCCCAAATATCCGGAGTATTTCCAGCAGGTGAATCCCGGGAATGCCCAAAAAAATCCCGGGAATTCCCAAAAATTCCAAAAAATCCCAGTGGAAATCTTGAGAAATCCCAAAAATCCCCAAACATCAGATCTGGATCCCCCGGGATTTGGGACCTTTGGGGGGTTTGGGTCCATTCCTTGTGGAATTTGAGGCTTTTGGGTCCATTCCAATGGGATTTGGGGTTTTTGGAGCCAGTCTAAAAGGATTTGGGGTTTTTGGCTCCGTTCCTGAGGGGATTTGGGGTTTTTGGGGCCGTTCTTCAGGATTTGAGGTTTTTGGCTTCATTCCTTATGGGGTTTTGGGTCCGTTCCTTACGGG
>NW_024513402.1:0-425 GCF_017590135.1 Pyrgilauda ruficollis | reverse complement strand
AAAAAGCAAAAAAGAAAAGGTTGGGAAGTCCGAGGGGAGGGTGGGCACGGGTGAGGGGGTGCCAGGGAGGAGCGGGAGTGCATCCTGGGAGTTGCCCGATAGGCACAGCCACCAGAGCATGTCAGCAAAGGCGGATTATTGGTGCCAGAGCCTTGGGAAGGCGGGGGAGGGGAGTGGGGGAGGGGACGGGCCACCACCAGGGCCACCGGGGCCACCAGGCCACGGCTCGGGGCTGCCCAGGCCGGGCGGGGAGCGCGGGGAGCCCTGAGGGAGCCCCCCCGGAGCCCCGGGGAGCGCGCTGCGGCCGCGGGCGTCCCCGGTGTGCGACGGGCCCGGAGTGGCACTCCGGAAACACGGAGAAAGTTTTGGGCACGGGGCGGGGAAACGCGGGGAGAGGAGCGGGGAGAGGAGCGGGGATGTGCGGG
>NW_024513401.1:0-425 GCF_017590135.1 Pyrgilauda ruficollis | reverse complement strand
GGAATAAAGGGGATGGAAGGGGGAAATAAAGGGGGAAATAAAGGGGGAAATAGAGGGGGAAAAAGGGGAAAAGGGGGGAAATAAAGGGGATGGAAGGGGGGAAAGGGGAAAAAGGGGAAAAATGGGGACAGAAGGGGAAAAAGGGGATGGAAGGGGGAAAGGGATGGAAGGGGAAAAAAGGGGGAAAAGGGGGAAAATAAAGGGGAATGAAAGGGAAAAAATAAAGGGAAATGAAAGGGAAAAAAGGGGAAATGAAAGGGAAAAAGGGAATAAAAGGAAAAAAAGGGGAATAAAAGGAAAAAAAAGGGGGGGAAAGGGGAATTAAAGAAAAAAAAGTGGAATGAAAGGAAAAAAGGGAATAAAAGGAAAAAAAAGGGAATAAAAGAAAAAAATAAAAGGAAAAAAAAGAGGAAAAAAAGGGAAAA
>NW_024513400.1:0-425 GCF_017590135.1 Pyrgilauda ruficollis | reverse complement strand
GGAATTTGGGACAATTTTGGGGGGATTCAAGGGGTTTTGGGGGATTTCAGGGGGTTTTGGGGGTCCCAGCCCCATCAGTTCCCCCCTGGACCCCCCAATCCCACCCTGCTCCTCCTCCAGCCCATCCAGAGCTGGCCTGGCTCAGTTTCTGGGGGGATTTGGGGCAGTTTTGGGGGATTTTAGGGGGGTTCAGGGGGTTTTGGGGGTCCCATCCCCTGCAGTTCCCCCTGGACCCCCCCAATCCCACCCTGCTGATCCTCTTGGAGCCCAACCAGAGCTGACCTGGGTCAGTTTTGGGGGGGATTTGGGGGATTTTGGGGGGGATTTGTGGGATTTTGGGGACTTCAGGAGCTCAGGGGAGTTTTGGGGTCCCAGGTGGTTCCGGGAGATCCCAGTGCAGGGGACAGTGCCCAGTTTGGGGTGAC
>NW_024513399.1:1688-5371 GCF_017590135.1 Pyrgilauda ruficollis | reverse complement strand
GGGGGGGGCACCAGAAACACCCCCCCGGGGGGCAAAAAAAAATCCCCCTGGGGGGGCAAAAAAACCTCAAAATCTTGGGGGGCAAAACCCCAAAATGTCCTGGGGGGGCAAAAAAAACCCCAAAATGTCCTGGGGGGCACCAGAAACACCCCAAAATCCCCCGGGGGAGGGCAAAAAATCCCCTGGGGGGGCAAAAAAAAAACCCCTGGGGGGCACCAAAATCATCCTGGAGGTACCAAAGATCCCCTTTGGGATGAGTCTGGGGGCTTAAAACTGCCCTGGGGGCAACAAAACCCCTCCTTGGGCTGGGTCTGGGGTCTCGCCCCGCTGACCCCTCCCCAAATTCCCACTCCCAGAATCCAGACTGGGATCGGGGGGGGGTTGGGGGGGGTTGGGATCCCACTCCCCACTTCAGTGGGGGATGCAAAACTGCTTCTGTAAATGGGTCTGGGGTCTCCAATTGGGTCTGGGGTCTCCAATCCCCCCCAGGCTCCCGACAGGGATGCAGGGCGCCTTCGGGAAGCCGCAGGGCACGGTGGCGCGCGTGGGTCTGTGACTGGGTCTGGGTCTGTAACTGGGTCTGGGGTCTCAGGCAGATGTGTAACTGGGTCTGTGACTGGGTCTGGGGTCTCAGGCAGATGTGTAACTGGGTCTGTGACTGGGTCTGGGGTCTCTGTGTGAGTCTCTAATTGTGTCTGGGGTCTCTAATTGGGTCTGGGGTCTCTAATTGGGTCTGGGGTCTCCAGGCTGCAGACGGGGATGCGGGGCGCCTTTGGGAAGCCGCAGGGCACAGTGGCGCGCGTGCATCTGTGACTGGGTCTGGGTCTGTAACTCGGTCTGTAACTGGGTGTATAATTGGGTCTGGGGTCTCTAATTGGGTCTGGGGTCCCCACAGGCTGCAGACAGGGATGTGGGGCACGTTCGGGAAGCCGCAGGGCACGGTGGCGCGCGTGGGTCTGTGACTGGGTCTGGGGTCTGTGACTGGGTCTGGGGTCTCAGGCAGATGTGTAACTGGGTCTGTGACTGGGTCTGGGGTCTCTGTGTGAGTCTCTAATTGTGTCTGGGGTCTCTAATTGGGTCTGGGGTCTCTAATTGGGTCTGGGGTCTCCAGGCTGCAGACCGGGATGCGGGGCGCGTTCGGGAAGCCGCAGGGCACGGTGGCGCGCGTGCGTCTGTGACTGGGTGTATAATTGGGTCTGGGGTCTCTAATTGGGTCTGGGGTCTCTCCAGGCTCCAGACGGGCATGCGGGGCGCCTTCGGGAAGCCGCAGGGCACGGTGGCGCGCGTGCGTCTGTGACTGGGTGTAGGGTCTGTGACTGGGTCTGGGGTCTCAGGCAGATGTGTAACTGGGTCTGTGACTGGGTCTGGGGTCTCTGTGTGAGTCTCTAATTGTGTCTGGGGTCTCTAATTGGGTCTGGGGTCTCCAGGCTGCAGACGGGGATGCGGGGCGCCTTTGGGAAGCCGCAGGGCACAGTGGCGCGCGTGCATCTGTGACTGGGTCTGGGTCTGTAACTCGGTCTGTAACTGGGTGTATAATTGGGTCTGGGGTCTCTAATCGGGTCTGGGGTCTCTCCAGGCTCCAGACCGGGATGCGGGGCGCGTTCGGGAAGCCGCAGGGCACGGTGGCGCGCGTGCACATCGGCCAGGTGATCATGTCCATCCGCACCAAGGCCCAGAACAAGGAGCACGTGGTGGAGGCGCTGCGCAGGGCCAAGTTCAAGTTCCCCGGCAGGCAGAAGGTACCGGGGCTCCCAAAATGGGTCTGGGGGATGCCAGAATGGGTCTGGGGGTGCCCAGAATGGGTCTGGGGGTGCCCAAAATGGGTCTGGGGGCATTCAAAATGGGTCTGGGGGTGTCCAAATGGTTCTGGGGGTGCCCCAAAATGGGTGTGGGGGATCCCAGAATGGGTCTGGGGGCTCCCAAATGAGTCTGGGGGGTGCCAAAATGGGTCTGGGGGCTCCCTAATGGGTCTGGGAGTGCCCAAAATGGGTTTGGGGGCACCCCAAAATGGGTCGGGGGGTACACAGATGGGTCTGGGGGCTCCCAGAATGGGTCTAATGGGTGCACAGATAGGTCTGAGGACACCCCAAAATGGGTCTGGGGGCACTCCAAGTGGGTCTGGGGGCACATAAATGGGTCTGGGGCACTGCAATGGGTCTGAGGGTACCCCAGAGGTTTCAGGGGCACCCAAAATGGGTCTGGGGGCTCCCTAATGGGTCTGGGGGTGCCCAAAATGGGTCTGGGGGCTCCCTGATGGGTGATGGGTCTGGGGGCTGCCAAAATGGGTCTGGGGGCTCCCTGATGGGTCTGGGGGCTCCCAAAATGGGTCTGGGGGCTCCCTGATGGGTCTGGGGGCTCCCAAAATGGGTCTGGGGGTACCCAAATGGGTCTGCGGGATCCCAAAATGGGTCTGGGGGCACCCCAGAGGTTTCAGGGGCACCCAGAATGAGTCTGGGGGCTCCCCAAAGGGTTCAGGGGGGGTTGGGGGTCGAGGTGGAGTTTTCTGGGGTGCCAGAAGCTTCTGAGCAGCTCTGGGGTGCCCCAGACTTTGCAGTGGGGGGGTTTTGGGGTCCCCCTGATGGATTTTCGGGGTCCCCCCAGATCCACATCTCCAACAAATGGGGGTTCACCAGTGGGGGGGGGCCCAAAAATCCAAACTTCAGACAAGGGGGGAATTCCTGGTGCTGAGAACCTTAAAATAATCGAGTAGGGGGGACCTGGACACCCCCAAATTTTTTTGTGGGGGAGTTTTGGGGTCCCCCCGATGGATTTTTGGGGTCCCCCCAGATCCACATCTCCAAGAAGTGGGGGTTCACCAACGTGGGGGCCCCCAAAAATCCAAACTTCAATCAAGGGGGGAATTCCTGGTGCTGAAAACATTAAAATCAATGGGATGGGGGGAGCTGGACACCCCCAAATTTTTCTGTGGGAGGTTTTGGGGTCCCCCTGATGGATTTCGGGGTCCCCCCAGATCCACATCTCCAAGAAGTGGGGGTTCACCAGTGGGGGCTCCCAAAAATCCGAAGTTCAGACAAGGGGGTTCCCAAAATCCTTAAAATCAATGGGATGGGGGGAGCTGGACACCCCCAAATTCTGCTGTGGGAGGTTTTGGGGTCCCCTTGATGTTCTTTTTGGGGTCCCCCCAGATCCACATCTCCAACAAATGGGGGTTCACCAACGTGGGGGCCCCCAAAAATCCAAACTTCAATCAAGGAGGGAATTCCTGGTGCTGAGAACCTTAAAATAATCGGGTAGGGGGAACCTGGGAACCCCCAAATTTTTTTGTGGGGGGGTTTTGGGGTCCCCCTGACGGATTTCGGGGTCCCCCCAGATCCACATCTCCAAGAAGTGGGGCTTCACCAAGTTCAACGCCGACGCCTTCGAGGAGATGGTGGCGCAGAAGCGCCTGATCCCCGACGGCTGCGGGGTCAAGTACGTCCCCTCGCGGGGACCCCTGGATCGCTGGAGAGCCCTGCACGCCTGAACCCCAAAAACCCCCCAAAAACACCCGGGGGGAGCCCCAAAAACACCCGGGGAACCCCAAAACCCGCGGGGAGCCCGGGTGGCTTTGGGGCTCTCGGTGGAATAAAAGCTTTCGGTTCCTTTGCTGGTGGCGCCGTTTGGGTTTTTTGGGGTTTTGTCCTTGTTGGGTTTTGGGGGGTCCCAGAAAGTCGGGGTGTTCT
>NW_024513399.1:0-1281 GCF_017590135.1 Pyrgilauda ruficollis | reverse complement strand
CCCCCCCAGGATGTCCCCAAGCCCCCCGGGGGTGTCACACGGTGGTGACCGAGAGCAGGGGGTGCTCCAGGCGCCCCCCGTGCTGCGCCAGCATCATCTCCTGGATCGTCACCCAGTTATCCAGGATGCGCCGGCTCCTCTTGCGCAGCCCCCGCCGCGACCCCTGCCCGTGCTGGGGGGGCTCCGCCGCCCCTCCCGCGACCCCCCCGGGCCCCGCCGGGGGCTCGGGCCGCCCTTGGAGCAGCAGCTCCCGGCGCCTCCGCTGCTCCCGAGCCCGGGCCAGGTGCTGCTTGCGCTGCTCGCGGCTCCAGTAGCGCCCCGTTTTCAGCTCGCTCCGCGCGTCGTCGTCGGTGGAGCCGCCGCGTTCCTCCAGGATTTTGATGGCCCGGGCTTTGAGCAGCCGGTCCCGGCCGGGCCGCTTCCCGCGGGGCCCTTTGGCGGTGCCCGGAGCCGCGGGGAGCGGAGGAGCGGCGGCGGCTCCGAGGCCGCCCCGCAGCAGCAGCGGGGAGCTGCGGGAGCTCTCGCCGGTGTTGTAGGCGCTGGTGCTGTCGCGCTCCGGAGCTTCGGCGATATCGGCCAAAGGCCCCTCGACCCCCCCGACCGGGCGGGGGTCTCGCCAGGCTCGGCGGCCTCGCTCGCGGAGCCGCTCCAGCTGCTGCGCCCGCAGGAGGTGCCGGCATTTGAACTCCAGGTGCCGCAGCTCCTCCTCCAGCCGCGCCAGCTCCGCCCGGCCCGCGGCGCCCGCTCCGCGCCCGCGCAGCGCCCGGTAGCGCCGCAGCTCGGCGGGGCTGAGCGCGGGCAGCGGCGGCGAGGCCGCTAAACCCGGCCCTAAACCCGGCCCTAAACCCGCTCCTAACCCCGGTGCCAACCCCGGTGCTAAACCCGGTGCTAACCCCGGTGCCCAGCCCGGCTCCGCGGCCGCCCCGCGCCGCCCGCCCGCTCCGCTCCCGGCTCTCGCCGCCGCGCCTTTGCCGTGCAGCCGGGGCAGGTTTTGGGGGGAATTCTGCGGGTTTTGGGGCTGGCGGCGGGGCGGGGGCGGCCGCGGGGGCGGCGGGGGTCCCTCGCCGGGCTCCTCGCCCAGCAGATCGTGCTCCGAGCTCTCCTCGTTGCGCGTGGACTCGTCCGTGCGCCCCACGCCGCTGTCGGGCTCGGCCCCGCGGCCGCCGCCGGGCGTGGCCGGGCTGGGGGGCTGCGGTGGGGAGGGGGCGTCGGGAGGGACCCCGGACAGAGCGGGACCCCCAGCACCCCCTTTCTAACCCCCCCTTTTAACCCCCCCAAACT
>NW_024513398.1:0-425 GCF_017590135.1 Pyrgilauda ruficollis | reverse complement strand
CCAGATAGACCCAAATGTTTGGGTTTCTGTTTTTCTGCAGCAATGTTCTCCAGCTTACAACCAGCACAGCAGGCAGGGGACTGGAGAGGCTCAATGAGTACAAATGTTGTGGCCAAAGATGATCCACAAAGCCAATGCTGCAGAGTCCTGCAGATTTCTTTAGTCTGTATCAATATTCACTGTGCAACACCAAGTTCACACCAAGAACAACTAACCAAACTTGGATATCAGGTACTTTGCTGTTTATAACCTAGCCTAATGATTTAAATGGAACTTTAACTGTTTTCATGATGAAATGTCTTGTCAGTAACAACCAGGGCATCAAACTCAGCTTTATTTTCTCTAGAGGAGTGGCAGTGAGCTGTTTCAATTGCAGTGAAATTGTTTTGTCAGCACACAGTTTAAAAGAGCAATAGGGCTGTGCT
>NW_024513397.1:0-425 GCF_017590135.1 Pyrgilauda ruficollis | reverse complement strand
CCGGGAGCAGCGTCTGAGCAGCCCAAAACCCCCCCAAATTGGGGTGCTGAGCTCCCCCCACTCCCACCCCGAACCAGCCCTCCCCAGGACGGGCTGGGCTGAACCCCAAAAACCCCCGGGGTTATTTTGGGTGCTGCCCCCCACCCACAAAGCGCCTTCAGCTCAGCCCCTCCCCCGCCAGCCGTGCTGGGGGTGCAGGTGAACCCCCAGGGGAAACTGAGGCAGGAGGAAGAGGAAGGTGGCGGCAGCCGCCGGAGGAACCAGGAAGCGCCGGCCACGCGACTTCCCCCGCACCCCCCTCAGGCTGGGGACCCCCAGGGACGGGGGGACAGCGATGTCTCCACAGCGGGGAGACCCCCAGACCACCTCCCCACACCGCCCACCCCGCAATTAATTAATGAACACCATTAACGAAGGCGCCGGGC
>NW_024513396.1:0-425 GCF_017590135.1 Pyrgilauda ruficollis | reverse complement strand
AAGGTGCTATAATTTCCACAGTATCACTATGTATCTTGACATGAAACACCCATTACTTGTCACAGGTCCTCACTGAATGACACAGGACAAGGATGGCCTGCATGTCCATTATTTTAGTATGCAAAAATGTACTGAAATATTAGGCCTCATTCTTCACAGCCTCATATTTAGTACAATTTATGCTATGCTTGTGACACATGGTACATAATGCCAAAATTCTGACTAGAGGAATGCTTATGCGCTAATTCTCATGGATGTGAAGCAAAATGTAAATTACTATTCTAGAAACAACCTAAGGACCTGGGACCACGGAATCAAGCAGGGCAATCAAACCACTTCAGTCACTGTATGAGGCCACTCATTAATGCTACTGAACATCTTTCCTCCAAAAAGCTAATACAGATTCCAGGCTAAGTAAAACAATC
>NW_024513395.1:0-426 GCF_017590135.1 Pyrgilauda ruficollis | reverse complement strand
TTTTTTTTTTTTATTATGCGTATTTAGATTATTTCCGTGAAATTGCTTATCAAATCCCACAGGCCTTTAAAGATAACTGAACAGTTACCCATTTGTGTTAACTCTGGGATATTGTGCAAGAATTTGTTGTGGGACACTGAAAAGATAAAGTGCTCTTTGAGATTCATATCTTCTCTATTTGGCATTGAAGGGCTGGTTTTTCAAAGCTTGTGAGGACCAAATTACCAGGGCCTTGTGGGGTGTTTGAGGCAATCAGATTGTCACGTCAGGAATCAGATTCCCTGTGGGTCAAAAATTCCCATTAGTTTGTCTGTTCCTGCTTATAGGTGTTTGAGTACCTATAAAAATCTGATTCTGGGGTTTTTAAGTACTGTTGGGTTTCAGCAGATGGATCCACCAGAACTATATCTCCAGTTTTAGGGATAT
>NW_024513394.1:0-426 GCF_017590135.1 Pyrgilauda ruficollis | reverse complement strand
TAAAAAAAACCACTTTTACATTGACAAACATAAAGCGTCTGAGTTGTATTTATTCATTTCTCAGGTTTTGCAGCAGATACTGGCAGATGATTACATTTTTACTTACCTTTTGGGCTTCTACATGCTGAATTTATCTGAATCCACGAGTTATTGCCCTCCTGTGCACTTGCAAGAAGTAGCTAAAGTGGTTTTGTGTTACCTTTTGATCCACTGTTGACGATTCATTATTGTTGAGGCTGTCGTGGCATCTTCTCAAAGGCACTCTCAGGCTTTTGGGATTTTGACTTTTGATTCGCTTAGTGCTGAGTGGGTTGATGCTGCTATGACTGCTGAGCAAGGAGCTACCCATGCAGGGAGCTTCTATAAATAAAATGAGGTGTGGAAAAATAAGGAAAGATTTGGCAAGACCAGACCCAAGACTTGATG
>NW_024513393.1:0-426 GCF_017590135.1 Pyrgilauda ruficollis | reverse complement strand
TTGGGGAAATTTTTGGGATTTTGGGGACATTTTGGGGATTTCAGGACTTTTTCAGGGGATTTGGGGAGGATTTCGGGACATTTTGGGGACATTTTGTGGCATTTTGAGAATTCTGGGGATTTTGGGACAAATTTGGGGGATTTTAGGGAGGCTTGGGGTGGTTTGGGGACATTTTGGGGCCAATTCTGGGATTTTTGGGGACATTTTTTGGCAATTTACAGGGATTTTGGGACAAATTTGGGATTTCTGGGGACAATTTGGGGGATTTTGGGGACATTTCTTGGCATTTTAAGGGGATTTTGGGACATTTTGGGGCAAATTCTGGCGATTTTGGGAAAAATCTGGGATTTTAGGGACATTTTGGGGCGGTTTGGGGACAATTTTGGGGATAAATTTGGGATTTTTGGGGACAATTTTGGGGATTTT
>NW_024513392.1:0-426 GCF_017590135.1 Pyrgilauda ruficollis | reverse complement strand
TTTTTTTTTTTTTTTTCAAATTCCTTTAAGGTCTCCCCAAGCAAAGCTGAAGCCAAAAGTGATTCTGAAGACAAGGTAGGCAGTTCCTTGTTCATTGGTCATTAGGTGTTTTTCACACAGGGATTTCCTCTTCATTTTGTTGGGTTTTTTCTCTAACTGATGTCATAATTTGAAGTAATTTCAAATATTTTTCCGCTGGATAAATTGAAAAGAAAGAGGCTAAACAGTGCAATTCTTAATATCATCTGTTACAATCAAAATCTGTTGTGTTTTCTGCAAGCTTGGTGATGACTGGTGACACTTTTGGTTGTTTCTCTGACTTGTTTTTGATCTAAAATTTCCGTGAAAACTTTGAGTCCACAAAAAAGTTCTGTTTGCTCGTACAACAGTTTTCCTTGTGCCTTGAAAAAACTTTATTAAGAAAAA
>NW_024513391.1:0-426 GCF_017590135.1 Pyrgilauda ruficollis | reverse complement strand
TGAGTTCTGTCCCCCCTCGCCACCCTTGTCGTGTCCACACCAGGAGGGTGATTGGGATCTCAGCTCTGCTGGGAAACCTGGGAAGGACCATTCCTGCGAGGGGATGAGCACAGCAACTCCATCCAGCTGCTGGATGTGACAGGGATCTTTCAAAAGAAATAAGGAATAAATATTGAGCCATCAAACCTTGCCAGACCGCTCTGGTAGCAGGGGAGAACAAGGCTGGGAATGAAAAGGAGAATTATTGTTTAACAGATAGAAGCAGGGGGGAAAAAAAGCTCAGAGGGGTTTTCTTGGAGCTGAAGTACCAAGGTGTTCTTAAGGCAGCTGCAGGGGGGAAATAATGTGCATTTTACCCACAATTAGAGCGCTGGGTCGTTAAGGGGTGGAGATGGATATCTGCTGGTTTTCAGCTTCCTTTTTCTA
>NW_024513390.1:0-426 GCF_017590135.1 Pyrgilauda ruficollis | reverse complement strand
CCACCCTCACAGGGAAGGATTTCCCACAGTGAAATGATTTCTGTGGTCCTTTCACACCTTACCCATCCTGTGATTCCATGCCAGTGTACCTTAGACCTGAACCACTGTGTGACCTCAGCAATTCCTGCTCCAGTCAGAGGATTCTGCACCAAATGGAAGGAAATTCAGAGCTTCCAGCAGGGCTCCATGGCTGCTCTCACAAGGGCACTGTGGATCCAGCCTTGCAGGGAGGGCAAAGAGAGCTCACCTGGAATTCTGCAGAGGGAAGGAGAGAAGATCCTGTTGTTCCCAGAGTGCTGACATAGATGAGCAGTTGAGCAAAATGGATTTTTCTGCTCAGGAGGGGGAGTGCATGGAGCACTGGTGGTTTCACTGTATCTGATCACTTGACTCAATGTAAATCACAGATTTATTTAGGCTGGAAAA
>NW_024513389.1:0-426 GCF_017590135.1 Pyrgilauda ruficollis | reverse complement strand
ACCCTGGGGACACTGGGGACACTCTGGTGACATCGGGGACACCCTGTGATCATTTTGGGGACATTGGGGACAGCTTGGAGGGGTCACCTGGGTGGTCTGGGGGTCACTGGGGTGACTTTGGGGACACCCTGTGATCATTTTGGGGACACTGGGGACATCCCGGGGGTCACTCAGACCTCGGGGACACCCCTGGGGTCACTTTGGAGACGTGGGGGACCTTTGGAAGGGTCACTCAAATTTTGGGGTCCCCCCCCCGGGGTCACTCTGGGGACGTTGGGGACACCCTGGGGTCACTTTGGGGACACTGGGGACACCCTGTGATCATTTTGGGGACATTGGGGACACCTTGGAGGGGTCACCTGGGTGGTCTGGGGGTCACTGCAGACATTGGGGACACTTTGGGGGTCACTGGGGTGACTTTGGGCT
>NW_024513388.1:4859-5378 GCF_017590135.1 Pyrgilauda ruficollis | reverse complement strand
ATATAATATAATATAATATAGTATAATTATATTCTATTATAATTATACTACACATTCCTTTCCACACCTCACACAAACTTTTCAGCCGACAAACCCCCTGGCAACCGCTCAGCTCCCGCCCCAGCTCCGCCATTTCCGAGGCCTCAATTTCCACCTTTCCCCACAGTTTTTTTCCCAAAAGCCCCCTCCCCAAATTCTCCCACCTTGAGCTTGGGCAGCCTCTTGATGGTCTTGAGGGGCCGCAGCACGCGCAGCACGCGCAGCGACTTGATGGTGTTGATGTCCTTCCCTTTGCTGCTGCCCCTGGCCGTGGGAAATGTGGGGAGGGGGGCGTGAGACCCCTGGCGCGACCCCCCCCCCAAACCCCAGCAGGGCCAGGGGTCACGCGCAGCACGCGCAGCGACTTGATGGTGTTGATGTCCTTCCCTTTGCTGCTGCCCCTGGCCGTGGGAAATGTGGGGAGGGGGGCGTGAGACCCCTGGCGCGACCCCCCCCCCAAACCCCAGCAGGGCCAGGGGT
>NW_024513388.1:0-499 GCF_017590135.1 Pyrgilauda ruficollis | reverse complement strand
GGTCGGCGGGGGGGTCCGGCCGGGGCGTGGTTGCCCACGGAGGGGGGCGCGGGGGGGTCGGTGGTCGTGGCCAGTTTGTTGTTCTTCATGTTGTCGATGTCCTCGGCCACGGGGGGGTCCCGGCGCCCCAAATCCTGCTGGATGGGGCGGGTGGTCGCCCACGGAGGGGGGCGCGGGGGGGTCGGTGGTCGTGGCCAGTTTGTTGTTCTTCATGTTGTCGATGTCCTCGGCCACGGGGGGGTCCCGGCGCCCCAAATCCTGCTGGATGGGGCGGGTGGTCGACAGGATGGGGGGGCCCGACGGTACCGGGGGCGGCTGCGGCTCCCTGCAGAGAGGAGGGGGCTCAGAGGGGAGACCCCCGGAACCCCGAGAACCCCCCCGGGGAGCCGGGAACGCCCCCCGAGAGGCTCGGTTCTGTCTCGGCATCCGGAGCAGTCCCACCCTGGTGGTCCTGGGGGGGCTCTGGAGGGTCCTGGGGGGTCCTGGGGGGGTTCTTGAG
>NW_024513387.1:0-426 GCF_017590135.1 Pyrgilauda ruficollis | reverse complement strand
CTTCTCTCAAAAAGCTCAACCCTGACTGGTACTAGCCAGCCTTACCTGCCTGCAGACTTGATCTACAAGAAGGGGAAGGAAAGAAGCAGAATATTGAGGGCACTACTAACACTCCAAGAATCTCAAGATTAGAAAGAGGAAAACCAGGAGTTACATTTTTTGCTGTCCTTTGAGCCTTGCTCCAGGTCACTCCACTTCATCTGCCTGACACTAAGGTACATGCAGGTACCAGTCATTGTATGTTGAGAACAGTTATATTGAAAACTTTACTCTCTTTCACTGGTTTTTAGAGTAGAAAGAGCCAATATTAAGAGTTGTCTTAATATTTCCAGTTTTAAAGGATCTCTGTTGACTTTACTTAACCTTCCCTAAGGCTCACAATCATAACAAATGCTACTCCTAAAAACAAATAAAATTGATTGTGTT
>NW_024513386.1:0-426 GCF_017590135.1 Pyrgilauda ruficollis | reverse complement strand
AAATTCCCAAATTCCCAAATCCCCAATCCCCCCGCAGAGCCGCTGTGGCACGTCCCGGCCCCCGCCCGGCTCCCCGGGAAGCGCGGGGGGCGCCCCGAGCCCGGCGGGACGGAATCCCCGCAGCGCCTGCCCAAGGTGAGAGCCTGGAAATCCCCAAAATCCTGGAATTGCCGACATCCCCAAAATCCTGGAATTGCTGACATTCCCAAAAAATCCTGGAATCGCTGACATTCCCCAAAATCCTGGAATTGCCGACATTCCCAAAATCCTGGAATCGCTGACATTCCCAAAATCCTGGAATTGCTGACATCCCCAAAATCCTGGAATTCCCAAAAAAATCCCCTAAAAAAGCCAAAAAATCCCCCCAAATTCTCCAAAATTCCCAAAAAAAGTCCCCAGAAAGTGTCCAGAAACTCCCCAAAAAAT
>NW_024513385.1:0-426 GCF_017590135.1 Pyrgilauda ruficollis | reverse complement strand
CAATTCCCCACTGAGCTGCAGCTCAGATCTGCTGATTCTCACCTGGGTTCTACCTTATCTTATTCCCAGACTTGATGCAGAGCAGCACAAGGCAGGGGGTCAAAGTCGTGGACCTGGTTTTGGGTGGCATCTCCTACCTGAAGCAGCGGCGGGACTTCTGGCAGCAGCAGAAGCCGATGTACGCGCGGCTGTACGAGCGCAAGGTCCTGCGGCAGGGCCGCGCGCGCGACAAGAGACAGAAACCGTCCGACATCGCCAGAGCCATCGCAAAGGAGGTGGAGGATATTGAGCTGAGTAGGTTCCTGGCTGGAAGCTGAGTGCTTCCCACTGTTGTGGGGAGGTCTGTTCCTGAGCTTTGGCTGAGGGTTAGCCGCTTCACCAGGTCTCAGTTCCCGAGTAACAGAATCCCAAGATGGTTTGGGTTGG
>NW_024513384.1:0-426 GCF_017590135.1 Pyrgilauda ruficollis | reverse complement strand
CCAAAATGACACTTTCCCACCCAAAATTCCAGCTGATTTTTATGAACCCAGACAAACTGGCTTTCCCAGCTCCTGGGGAGCAGTGCCTGCCCTTCCATTTCCATCTCTTCCTCCAGATCCTGCCCTGTTCCTTGTCCAGCAGGAACTGCAGGCGGGTGCCACCACCCCAAGCTCTGCTCAGCACTAAAGCAGCAACCAGAGAACCTCCCTGCAGCAGTCTGGGAACAAAACCTGGGATTTGTGGGAAATGGGGACAGCTTTGGAAAGGCAAAATATCCTCTGCCTGGCTGCCTTGCACCTCTGGAGTGTGGCAGGAGGGTGTGGATGGCCAGGAGTCCAACCCAGGGTTGGCCAGGCTCTTCCCAGTTCTTTGTGGGATGATACACCTGGAATGGGGCTCAGGTCCTCATTGGGTTCCTGGGAGTC
>NW_024513383.1:0-426 GCF_017590135.1 Pyrgilauda ruficollis | reverse complement strand
TGCCCTTGCCCAAATCCCAGCCCAAATTCCTGCCCACATCACTGCCCCTGCCTACATCCCTGCCCAAATCCATTCCCTTGCCCAGACCCTGCCGCAGTCCCTGCCTGTCCCTCGCTGCCTCTCCCGGCCCGGGTCCCCCCCGCTCGGCCGCGGCCGTTCCCTGTTTACCGAGGCTGTTTGTGTCAGTGCTCAGCTCTAATTTAATCAAGGCCGGGACGCGATTCCAGCCTTGTTTGCCCAGCCCGCGGGCCCCGCTCCTGATTAATTCACGGAGCGTCACAAGCGCTGTTCTGCCTTGTTTGTCACCGCTGCCATCGCGTCCCGCGGCTGTCCCCGTGCTCCAGGTGCTGGGAGAGCCCCGGGGTGGAGATGGGGACACCAGGCTGAACCCTGACCCCTGGCATGGGGATGGGGATGGGGATGGGG
>NW_024513382.1:0-426 GCF_017590135.1 Pyrgilauda ruficollis | reverse complement strand
TTTTTTTTCATTCCCAAGCAGTTTCTCTTGCTGAATGTCCTATACCTATTTGTCACTGATTTTTCAATTCATCAGCTTGTCTCTAGTGTTTCTCATGAGGAGAGATGTTCTCATTTTGTTACAACGATCTTTGGCCTTTTCTCAAATCCCACTGTTTGACAATCAGACTTTTTTGTATCCTTGTCTACTTTCACCAGCAATTTTCTTCCTATTGAGATTTTCCATTTTTTTAAACATACACACACATGCCAACATGCACAGAAAAAAAGTAAATATTTGGACAACAATAGCCTTTGTCCTGATTAATTCACTAATTACCTCCTTCCGACCCTGCCATATAAAAGGGTGGCACAGTTAAGTGGTGTACTTGGCAGGTTTTGGGTTAATGGTGGATGCACTGATCTCAGAGATCTTTTCCAGCCTTAA
>NW_024513381.1:0-426 GCF_017590135.1 Pyrgilauda ruficollis | reverse complement strand
TTTTTTTTTTTTTTTTTTGGCTGCTGAGCCTCCAAAGTCATGCTTAGGCCCAGCTCCTGCTACACCACCCTTGTCCTCCAGTGCTGGGATTTGCTCTTTTCCCCCCTGGCATATCCAAGCTTTGCCATTGCCTCTAGACATGCGTAATTTTGGAGACTGCTGCATTTTGGTCAGAAAGCTTCAGATTTGGGCCTGTCTTCCCTGCTGTGTCACCTCAGAGCCCTTCTGTCCCCTCTGCAGCCCAGTCCCTGCGATGTTACGTGTGCAAGGAGCCCACAGACATTTCCAAGTGCAGGACGCCCGTCACGTGTTCCCCAAAAGCCACCGTGTGCACCACGACGCTGCACTCCATGGAGACAGGTGAGTGCCACCACTGCCCCTGAGGGCTGCTGGGGAGAAATCCGAGAATTCCAGGATGGGTTGGGT
>NW_024513380.1:0-426 GCF_017590135.1 Pyrgilauda ruficollis | reverse complement strand
TTTTCTTCCATAGAGCATATTTTCATTTGCTTACTCTCCCCATCTAAGAGCTAGATTTTTCCCTCTTTGGGGAAGGGTATGGCTTTGCTTGCTGACTGTCTGACCCCTTTCCTCTGAGAGTGTACATCTTCTTGGAGATCCTCACCAGCTCAGTGTGCCCAGGTCTGTCCTAAGGGGTAGGAAAGGACAGCTTTGAACACTGTAAAATCTACAGATATTTGCATATTTCATCAGGAAACAAGGTCTGCTACATTTTGTCTGGTCCTGAAACTAATATCACCTTGACAACAGCATAAGGAATCAAAAGAAAAGAAAAACCAAAGAACAATAACAAAAAAGATACCACAAACACACACACACCCCACCACCACCAAAAAAAGAGAAAAATTCTTACATTCCTAAAAGTGCTTCTTAAAGCAAATACAT
>NW_024513379.1:0-426 GCF_017590135.1 Pyrgilauda ruficollis | reverse complement strand
ACAATGACAAGGTGACAATGACAAGGTAACAGTGACAATGACACGGTGACAATGACAAGGTGACAATGACAAGGTGACAGTGACAATGACAAGGTGACAGTGACAAGGTGACAATGACAATGACAAGGTGACAGTGACAATGACGACGACAAGGTGACAATGACAAAGTGACAGTGTCACTCACCACGTCCACCTGCAGCAGCAGCACCCTGAGGCCGCAGCCCCGGCCCAGCCCCCGCAGCCGCTCGTGGATGTACTCGGGGTGCAGCCGGTGGTACCTGAGGCTGGGACAGAGGGGACATGGGGACACTGAGGGGACATGGGGACACCTGGGGACACTGAGGGGACATGGGGACACCTGGGGACACTGAGGGACAGCTGGGGACACTGAGGGAACAATGAGGGACAGCCGGTGGTACCTGAGGC
>NW_024513378.1:0-426 GCF_017590135.1 Pyrgilauda ruficollis | reverse complement strand
GCAAACCCCACCTGGCACAGACCCACGTGTCACGCACAGGTGTGTGACCCCTGTCCCTGCTCACACAGGTGTGCAAACCTGTCACAAACCCTACCTGTCATGTACAGGTGTGCAAACCCATCCCTGCTCACACAGGTGTGCAAACCACACCTGTCACAGACCTGCGTTCGTGTGCACAGGTGTGCAAACCGTCCCTGCACACACACTCAGGTGTGCAAACCACACCTGTGACAAACCCCACGTGTCACACTCAGGTGTGCAAACCGCACCTGCCATGGACCCCACCTGTCACACACTCAGGTGTGCAAACCCCACCTGTGGCACATCACTGCACAGGTGTGCAAACCGGCCCCGCTCACATGAGAGTGCAAACCACACCTGGCACAGACCCCACATGTGCACGCACAGGTGTGCAAACCGTCCCTG
>NW_024513377.1:0-5379 GCF_017590135.1 Pyrgilauda ruficollis | reverse complement strand
CACACCTGGGCAGGTAACACACCTGGGTGAGAGATGGGACCTGGGGACAGCTGGGACAGGAAACACACCTGGGGCAGGTAACACACCTGGGTGAGTTACACACACCTGGGGCAGGTAACACACCTGGGTGACACTAAATTCACCTGGGTGACCTTAAATACACCTTGGGCAGGTAAACACACCTGAGAGACCTTAAATACACCTGAGTGACCTTAAACACACCTGGGGCAGGTAACACACCTGGGGCAGGTAACACACACACCTGGGGCAGGTAAACACACCTGGGCGAGCCCAAACACACCTGAGGGAGCCCAGGGATACACCTGAGCTCACCTGTCCCCCCGAGCTCACCTGGGCGTCGCGCAGGTCCCAGCCGCGGTCGCACACCGTGCCCCAGCGCCCCTCGTGCAGCACCTCCACCCTACCTGCGCACAGGTGCGGCCCGGCCGCCAGCCGCACCTGACCCGAGCTGGAGTTACCTGCGGGGACGGACAGGTGAGAGCCAGCGCCAGGTGAGGCTCACCTGAGCTGGGGTTACCTGCGGGGACGGACAGGTGAGAGCCAGCGCCAGGTGAGCCTCACCTGAACAGGTGAGACCTGCCTTAGAGGAGCTCCCACCTCACCTGAGTGCGGCACACCTGCGCACACCTGTCCTCACCTGTGCACACCTGTCCTCACCTGCGCACACCTGTCCTCACCTGTGCACACCTGTCCTCACCTGCGCACACCTGTCCTGCACACCTGCGCACACCTGTGTACAGGTGTCTCACCTGTGTACACGTCTCACCTGTCCATGCTCACCTGTCTCACCTGTTCCGCTCACCTGCACACACCTGCGCACACCTGTCTCACCTGTGCACGCCTGTGGCTCTCACCTGCGCACACCTGTCTCGCCTGTCTCATCTGTCCATGTCTCACCTGTCTCACCTGTCTGTATCTCACCTGTCTCACCTGTCCCGCTCACCTGTGCACACCTGTCTCACCTGTGTCTCACCTGCGCACACCTGTCTCACCTGTCTGTATCTCACCTGTCTCACCTGTCCGTGTCTCACCTGTCTCACCTGTCTGTATCTCACCTGTCTCACCTGTCCCGCTCACCTGTGCACACCTGTCTCACCTGTGTCTCACCTGCGCACACCTGTCTCACCTGTCTGTATCTCACCTGTCTCACCTGTCCGTGTCTCACCTGTCTCACCTGTCTGTATCTCACCTGTCTCACCTGTCCCGCTCACCTGTGCACACCTGTCTCACCTGTGTCTCACCTGCGCACACCTGTCTCACCTGTCTGTATCTCACCTGTCTCACCTGTCCGTGTCTCACCTGTCTCACCTGTCTGTATCTCACCTGTCTCACCTGTCCCGCTCACCTGTGCACACCTGTCTCACCTGTGTCTCACCTGCGCACACCTGTCTCACCTGTCTGTATCTCACCTGTCTCACCTGTCCGTGTCTCACCTGTCTCACCTGTCTGTATCTCACCTGTCTCACCTGTCCCGCTCACCTGTGCACACCTGTCTCACCTGTGTCTCACCTGCGCACACCTGTCTCACCTGTCTGTATCTCACCTGTCTCACCTGTCCGTGTCTCACCTGTCTCACCTGTCTGTATCTCACCTGTCTCACCTGTCCCGCTCACCTGTGCACACCTGTCTCACCTGTGTCTCACCTGCGCACACCTGTCTCACCTGTCTGTATCTCACCTGTCTCACCTGTCCGTGTCTCACCTGTCTCACCTGTCTGTATCTCACCTGTCTCACCTGTCCCGCTCACCTGTGCACACCTGTCTCACCTGTGTCTCACCTGCGCACACCTGTCTCACCTGTCTGTATCTCACCTGTCTCACCTGTCCGTGTCTCACCTGTCCACACCTGGGGCAGGTAACACACCTGGGTGACACTAAATTCACCTGGGTGACCTTAAATACACCTTGGGCAGGTAAACACACCTGAGAGACCTTAAATACACCTGAGTGACCTTAAACACACCTGGGGCAGGTAACACACCTGGGGCAGGTAACACACACACCTGGGGCAGGTAAACACACCTGGGCGAGCCCAAACACACCTGAGGGAGCCCAGGGATACACCTGAGCTCACCTGTCCCCCCGAGCTCACCTGGGCGTCGCGCAGGTCCCAGCCGCGGTCGCACACCGTGCCCCAGCGCACACACACACCTGGGGCAGGTAAACACACCTGGGCGAGCCCAAACACACCTGAGGGAGCCCAGGGATACACCTGAGCTCACCTGTCCCCCCGAGCTCACCTGGGCGTCGCGCAGGTCCCAGCCGCGGTCGCACACCGTGCCCCAGCGCCCCTCGTGCAGCACCTCCACCCTACCTGCGCACAGGTGCGGCCCGGCCGCCAGCCGCACCTGACCTGAGCTGGAGTTACCTGCGGGGACGGACAGGTGAGAGCCAGCGCCAGGTGAGGCTCACCTGAGCTGGGGTTACCTGCGGGGACGGACAGGTGAGAGCCAGCGCCAGGTGAGGCTCACCTGAACAGGTGAGACCTGCCTTAGAGGAGCTCCCACCTCACCTGAGTGCGGCACACCTGCGCACACCTGTCCTCACCTGTGCACACCTGTCCTGCACACCTGCGCACACCTGTGTACAGGTGTCTCACCTGTGTACACGTCTCACCTGTCCATGCTCACCTGTCTCACCTGTTCCGCTCACCTGCACACACCTGCGCACACCTGTCTCACCTGTGCACGCCTGTGGCTCTCACCTGCGCACACCTGTCTCGCCTGTCTCATCTGTCCATGTCTCACCTGTCTCACCTGTCTGTATCTCACCTGTCTCACCTGTCCCGCTCACCTGTGCACACCTGTCTCACCTGTGTCTCACCTGCGCACACCTGTCTCACCTGTCTCATCTGTCCATGTCTCACCTGTCTCACCTGTCTGTATCTCACCTGTCTCACCTGTCCCGCTCACCTGTGCACACCTGTCTCACCTGTGTCTCACCTGCGCACACCTGTCTCACCTGTCTGTATCTCACCTGTCTCACCTGTCCGTGTCTCACCTGTCTCACCTGTCTGTATCTCACCTGTCTCACCTGTCCCGCTCACCTGCCCGTGCCTCACCTGCGCACACCTGTCTGTCTCACGTGTCTCACCTGTCTCACCTGTCTCACCTGTCTCACCTGTCTCACCTGTCCCGCTCACCTGCGCACACCTGTCTCACCTGTCTCACCTGTCCGTGTCTCACCTGTCTCACCTGTGCACACCTGTCTCACGTGTCTCACCTGTCCGTGTCTCACGTGTCTCACCTGCGCACACCCTGGGCACAGGTGTGGGGCAGGAATGGGACAGGGTTACCTGGGCACAGGTGTGGGGCGGGTGAGGGGTCAGGGTTACCTGGGCACAGGTGAGGGGTCAGGGTTACCTGGGCACAGGTGAGGGGTCAGGGTTACCTGGGCACAGGTGTGGGGGTATCAGGGTTACCTGGGCACAGGTGTGGGGCAGGAATGGGACAGGGTTACCTGGGCACAGGTGTGGGGCGGGTGAGGGGTCAGGGTTACCTGGGCACAGGTGAGGGGTCAGGGTTACCTGGGCACAGGTGAGGGGTCAGGGTTACCTGGGCACAGGTGTGGGGGTATCAGGGTTACCTGGGCACAGGTGTGGGGCAGGAATGGGACAGGGTTACCTGGGACAGGTGAGGGGTCAGGGTTACCTGGGCACAGGTGAGGGGTCAGGGTTACCTGGGCACAGGTGTGGGGCAGGTGTGGGGTCAGGGTCACCTGGGGCAGGTGTGGGGCAGGAATGGTGGGCACAGGTGTGGGGCGGGTGAGGGGTCAGGGTTACCTGGGCACAGGTGAGGGGTCAGGGTTACCTGGGCACAGGTGTGGGGCAGGTGTGGGGTCAGGGTCACCTGGGGCAGGTGTGGGGCAGGAATGGGACAGGGTTACCTGGGACAGGTGAGGGGTCAGGGTTACCTGGGCGCAGGTGTGGGGCAGGTGAGGGGACAGGGGGAGGGGTCACCTGGGGGGAACCTGGGCACAGGTGTGGGGGTATCAGGGTTACCTGGGCACAGGTGTGGGGTCAGGGTTACCTGGGCACAGGTGTGGGGCAGGTGAGGGGACAGGGTTACCTGGGCACAGGTGTGGGGCAGGTGAGGGGTCAGGGTTACCTGGGCACAGGTGAGGGGCAGGGACAGGTGATCCCGAGGTATGGGACAGGTGAGGGGGCTGGGTTACCTGAGGGTCACCTGGGGATCACCTGAGCACAGGTGTGGGGCAGGTGAGGGTCAGGGGGAGGGGTTACTTGGGCAGGTGAGGGGTGAGGGGCACCTGGGGGTCACCTGGGGCAGGTGTGGGGCAGGAATGGGACAGGATCAGGTGTGCCCAGGTGTGCCCAGGTGTGGCCTTCCCTCCCCCATCCCCCCATAATCCAGGTGTGCTCACCTGAGCTCACCTGTCCCCTCACCTGAGCACGCGGCGCCGGCGTCCTCTCCGTGGTTACAGTTGTGCTTCCCCCAGGTGTACCCGCGGCACTCGGCCAGGTGAGCCTCGGAGCCGGCGCACCTGAACCCGTCCAGCCAGATGGGCCCCGCCCCCTCCCCGAAGTGCGCCTTACCTGGCGCCCAGAGGGCGGGGCCGCAGCGCACCTTCCCCAGGTGCCCCCAGGTGTTCCCCCCAGCCCTCACCTGCCCGCCCCCTCCCCGTGCCTCACCTGGCTGCGCGCAGGTGACGGCGGCGTGCGGGCAGTAGGGGGCGCCCCACAGCCTCACCTGGCACTCCAGCAGGCTGCCCTCGCCGCCCTCGCACCTGAGCGACTCCACCCAGGTGAGCTCCTCCCTCGGCACGCTCACCTGGGCGGCGCGGAGGGCGGGGCCGCAGCCCAGGTAGCGGCAGGTGACCTGAGCCGCGGGCAGCGCCCAGGTGAGGCCGCAGACCCCGCCCCAGCGCCCCTCGTGCAGCACCTGGAGGCGCCCGGCACACCTGTGCGGGCCCCCGGCCAGGCGCAGGTGAGCCAGGTCAGCCAGGCCCGAACCTGCGGGGCAGGTGGGACAGGTGGGACAGGTGAGAGACAGGTGAGACAGGTGGGATAGGTGAGACAGGTAAGACAGGTGAGGGACAGGTGAGGGACAGGGGAGACAGGGGAGGGACTTGAGGGACAGGTGGGACAGGTGAGACAGGTGAGGGACGGGTGGGACAGGTGGGACAGGTGAGACAGGTGAGGGGTTTTGGCCACAGCCCACCTGTTCTCACCTGTCCCCACCTGCACACACCTGTCCCTATCCCCACCTGTCCCTCACCTGTGCACACCTGTGCTGCGCTCACCTGCGCACACCTGTAACCACCCCTCACCTGCCACACCACGCTGGCGTCCTCGCTGTGCTCACAGGTGTGCGCTGCCCACCCCTCACCTGTCACACCTGTC
>NW_024513376.1:0-426 GCF_017590135.1 Pyrgilauda ruficollis | reverse complement strand
AAGAATTACTTACTGTGTTAGATGACTTGCAGTGCAAGATAAATGGGAATTGCAATTTGTTACAAAAGTTCAGAGAAACTGAACTTTTAATCTGATTTTTGGATAGAGAATATTTTAAATGAGTAATGTTTGGAATTACTTAGGAGTGACTAAAATCTGATGATTTCTGAAAGAATGAGTAAGTCTGCAAAAGTGTGAGCATGGCTCTAGGGTCTGATGGGTATTTCGTGCAGCAGTGTGATTCCATGGAGACTTAGTGTTGTGCTACTAAATGTAGATTTCAGTTTTTTAAAATTTTAGTAGTTTATATAAATGTCAAGTTTAAATTTAGTAGTTTATCTACTTTTAGTCTTGGAATGATGAAATGCCACAGTAGCATCCAGCTCCTTGCTTTTCTAAGTTTGGGATGTGATTGTGTTCAGATTT
>NW_024513375.1:0-426 GCF_017590135.1 Pyrgilauda ruficollis | reverse complement strand
ACTGGATGAGCCCTGTGGGTCCCTTCCCACCCAGGATGTTCTGTGATTCTATGCTGTATCCTAAAGCAGATCCATTAGTGTGTAGCAGCCCGAAGTGCTGCAGCTGATGGAAGCCAGGTGTTGTGGGACACTTGGCTTTTTGCAGATGAATGGCCTGCACTGAGCAGCCTTTTGTCTTCTTTTTGCCAGATCCCATTTTGTTTTTCCTGGTGGCTATCGTAGCCCACAGAGACATGAAGTAAGAAGATCAGGCTGCTCTGAGATCCTGAGTGAATTTGCTGGATGGTGGAGTCATTTGGAAGCTGGCAGGGGAGCTGTGATTGTTATTTCCTACAGCTGGTTGTGAACTTGTGCCTGCTGACCACATCCACCTTACCAGGAGGTGAAAAATCACAGAATCATAGAAGGGTAAGGGCTTGGAATAGA
>NW_024513374.1:0-426 GCF_017590135.1 Pyrgilauda ruficollis | reverse complement strand
AAATTTTTAAAAATTCCCTAAAAAATTCCCAAAAATTTGCAAAAAAGTTCTCAAAAATTCCCAAAAAATTCCCAAAAAATCACAAAAAAATCACAAAAAAAAATCCCAAAAAATTCCCAAAAAATTCTCAAAAAAATCACAAAAAATCACAAAGAAATTCCCGAAAAAATTCCCAAAAAATTTTAAAAAATTCCCAAAAATCTCCAAAAAAATCACAAAAAAATCACAAAAAATTCACAAAAAATTTAAAAAAAATCACAAAAAATTCCCCAAAATTTTTAAAAAATCACACAAAAAAAAAATTCTAAAAAAATCGCCAAAAATTAAAAAAAAAATTCAAAATTTTGTCAAAAAGCTGCAAAAAATTTTTTTAAAAATTCCCTAAAAAACTGCCAAAAATTCACAAAAAAAATCACCAAAAAATTC
>NW_024513373.1:0-426 GCF_017590135.1 Pyrgilauda ruficollis | reverse complement strand
TCTTTGTTTACCTCAATTCTGAATTTTATTTTTTAAATCAAACTCAAGAAACAAAAGTTACTCCTTAGTCTTTAATCGGACTCCAAGCCAAGGAAAAGTGCAAAGTTGTTTTCTTAAGTTAACCGAATTCTAAACATAAAAGACGCTCTAATCTTGCACTTGAACATCACAAACTATTCTGCCCATTTAGGTTTTTGACAAAACACTCTCCAAAAGAAATTCCAACATCAACCTCCTTCAAAAGCTAAATATATATTAGACTCAATAAATCACCTTATTATTTATAAAGAGCTTATACATACCTCCCCAGCTTTCCTTGCTAAACCAACTGCATAATCCATACATTCTTGCCAGGGATCTCCCATCTTTCCCGAGATAAAGAGCCTAGCAAAAGGAAAGATGAATGCAAAAGAAATTATTATGGCT
>NW_024513372.1:0-426 GCF_017590135.1 Pyrgilauda ruficollis | reverse complement strand
AAAAACAAAACAATCATGTTTTGAAGGATTTGTTTGCCTTCTCAGTGTCAGATTTTTTGTGTACATCTGGCTACACAGAGAAATGGATCTTTTTGACTACATGCTAGAGTGTTGCATTCCATACTTACCTTTTCAGCATAAAATACTTGAGTTACTACTGTTCTTCACCCGATGTTCTTTTTTCTGCAGGCCCAGCTTCTGTGACCAGTCAGGCTCCTGTTCCATGTAAACTCTGTATCCTTTAAATCCTCTCAAAAAGTAAGAACTTCATTCTATGTATCAAGCAGGGAAGAAGGTAGCATTTTTTACCATGGCTCCTTACCAGAGCAGTTTCAGCTGATAATGCACATGTACTTCAAGACAAAATATGCTTCCTAATGGCCTCATGCTTTCAGAGAGTTGTAAATACTGAAGTCTAGTATAATA
>NW_024513371.1:0-426 GCF_017590135.1 Pyrgilauda ruficollis | reverse complement strand
CCCACACTACTACACGGTGCCAACGAGGCAGCGTGAAGTGAGGACACCCAGAGCCCTGGGGAGCAGCTGCCCCACAGAGACCCCCGGGCCCTGGGTACCTTTCTGGGGCTGGTGGCAAAGCCCTGGATGAAGTCCACGGAATGTCGTGCATAAGCAGGTATCCAGCTGGTATCTAACAAAGAGGGGAGAGCTTCAGGGAGAGCTGTGACAGGAGAGGGGAAGAAGGAGCAGGAGCTGGCTGCCCTTTGCTGCTGGCACCCAGCCCCTCAGGGACTCACCGGGCTGCAGCGGCTCCATCGCCGTGGCCTCGGCGGGCTCCGCTGCCGAGCTGCTCCTCTGAGGAGCCGCCTCCTCCTCCTCCCAGGCCACCTCGGGCCCTCCCGGAGGTCCCTCCATCCTACAGAAGGATGACTAAAGGTAGGGGGG
>NW_024513370.1:0-426 GCF_017590135.1 Pyrgilauda ruficollis | reverse complement strand
TAAAATCCTCCTGAAATTCCCCTAAAAAATCCTCCTGAAATTCCTCTAAAATCCTCCTGAAATTCCCCTAAAATCCTCCCGAAATTCCCCAAAAATCCTCCCGGAATTTCTCTAAAATCCTCCCGAAATTCCCCTAAAATCCTCCAGAAATTCCTCTAAAATCCTCCCGAAATTCCCCTAAAATCCTCCCAAAATTCCCCTAAAATCCTCCCGAAATTCCCCAAAATTCCCTTAAAATCGCCCTGCAGTTCCCGTCACAAATGCCCCAAAATCCCCTCTGAAAATTCCCTGAAATCCCCCTAAAAATTCTCCTAAAATCCCTCTGAAATCCCGTGACCCCAAAACCCCGCCGGTGACCCCAAAACCCCTGTGAGTGACCCCAAATGACCCCAAAACCCTTCTGACCCCAAATCCCCTTTGAGTGAC
>NW_024513369.1:0-426 GCF_017590135.1 Pyrgilauda ruficollis | reverse complement strand
GCAATGGGCACCAGCAGTTCGTGAGCTGTCCTGGAAGACAGACACGTCCTGGAGATGTGTCAGAGCCACTTGTCTGAAGTCTGTAAATGCATGGTTGGGTATTTTAATCCCAGAGTGCTTCAGGAGCAGAATGCATGTGTTTTTTCAAGTGTAAAAGAAACAAGTCTCTGCTGCTTTGTTTAGTAGCTCCAAAACCTTTGTTTTACCTGACTGCAGAATGTTAGAAATGCTGCAATCCCAAGGAAACACAGGGAAAGTCACTGCCTGTGCCCAGCTCTGTCCTGCCCAGAGGTGGTGGGGCAAAGTGAAAGTGGATTTCTTAGTATGGAGAGATGGATTCCTGCAGAATGTCAGGAACAAAACTGTTCAGACAGGATGAGCTACCAGCAGCACACGTATCCAGGCATTATTTGTGACCAGTGAATG
>NW_024513368.1:0-426 GCF_017590135.1 Pyrgilauda ruficollis | reverse complement strand
GGGGAAAAGGGGGGAAAAAGGGGGAAATAAAGGGGATGAAAGGGGAAAAAGGGGAATAAAAGGGAAAAAAAGGGGATAAAAGGGGATGCAAGGGGGAAAATGGGGATGAAAGGGGAAAAGGGGGAATGAAAGGTGAAAAAAGGGAATAAAAGGGAATAAAAGGTAAAAAAAGGGGAATAAAAGAAAAAAAAAAAGGGGGGAATGGGGAATTAAAGAAAAAAAAGGGGAATAAAAGGGAAAAAAGGGGGGGAAATGGGGAAAAAAGTGGAAAAAAGAGGAGGAAATAGGGGAAAAAGAGGAAATACAGGGGAGAAATAAAGAGGAATTAAGGGGAGAAAATGGGAAAAATTGGGGAAAAAGAGGGGAAAAGGGGGGAAAAGGGGAAAAAGGAAGGGGAAGGGGAAAAATGGGGGGGAAAGGGGAAAA
>NW_024513367.1:0-426 GCF_017590135.1 Pyrgilauda ruficollis | reverse complement strand
TTGGGGGTTTTTGGGGCAGTTTTGGGGGTCCTGGGTGGTTCCAGGTGTGGTTTGGGTGTATTTTGGGGTGTTTTGGGGGGGTTTTGGGGGTCCCTGACCCCCCCGGCCCCCCCCAGAGCGCGTCTAGCGCCCGGCGGCGCGTGCGGCGGTGCTGGAAGGAGAGCCCCTGGCTGAGTTTTGGGGTGATTTTGGGGCTGTTTTGGGGGTTTTTGGGGCAGTTTCAGATTCCTGGGTGGTCCCAGGTGTATTTTGGGGGGGTTTTGGGGGTCCCTGACCCCCCCGGCCCCCCCCAGAGCGCGTCTAGCGCCCGGCGGCGCGTGCGGCGGCGCTGGAAGGAGAGCCCCTGGCTGAAACCCGCCCGCAAGAGGAAGAGGAAGGACCCCCGGGGGGGCAAGGACAGAGGTGGGACCCCCGAATTGGGGAGGG
>NW_024513366.1:4719-5460 GCF_017590135.1 Pyrgilauda ruficollis | reverse complement strand
ATTTTTGGGTATTTTGGGTGGATTTTGTGGGTGGTGGCCCTGCCCCCCCCCGAGGTGACATTTGGGGACACAGCCACGGGCGTGCCCCTCCCCCCCCGGTACAGCCCCCGCTACGTCGAGGCCGCCTGGTACCAGTGGTGGGAGAGGGGAGGGGTCTTCAGCCCCCCCCCGCCTGGGCAGGTGAGGGGCACACCTGGGGGAGGGGTCAGAGCACAGCTGGGCAGGTGAGGGGCACGCGTGGGCGGGGTCAGAGCACACCTGGGCAGGTACAGACACACCTGGGGGAGGGGCCAGAGCACACCTGGGCAGGGTCAGACACACCTGGGCAGGTACAGACACACCTGGGCAGGTACAGACACACCTGGGGGAGGAGCCAGAGCACAGCTGGGCGGGGTCAGAGCACACCTGGGCAGGTACAGACACACCTGGGGGAGGGGTCAGAGCACACCTGGGCAGGGTCAGACACACCTGGGCAGGTACAGACACACCTGGGCAGGTACAGACACACCTGGGCACACCTGGGCAGGTACAGACACACCTGGGCAGGTACACACACACACCTGGGCAGGTACACACACACCTGGGCAGGCACACACGCACACCTGGGCAGGTACAGACACCCCTGGGCAGGTACACACACACCTGGGCAGGTACACAAACACACCTGGGCAGGTACACACACACCTGGGCAGGTACACACACACACCTGGGCAGGTACACACACACCTGGGCAGGTACACA
>NW_024513366.1:0-2732 GCF_017590135.1 Pyrgilauda ruficollis | reverse complement strand
CCCAATGTCCCCGCTGTCCCCAGGCCATCGTGGAGCGCTGGCTGTGGCAGCACCGGTGGCTGTCCCCAATGTCCCCAGGGATGTCCCCAGGGATGTCCCCAATGTCCCCACTGTCCCCAGGCCATCGTGGAGCGCTGGCTGTGGCAGCAGCGCCGGCTGCGCCGGCAGGACCTGGGCCGGGCTGAGTTCCTGCGTGAGGTTTGGCGCTGGAAGGAGCGGTGAGGGGACACCGGGGACCTTGGGGACACCTCGGGGACACCTCGGGGACACCTTGGGGACGTCCCCGGGGGGTGGCCCCGCGGTGTCACCGCCCTGTCCCCTCCAGGCACGGGGACGAGATCCTGCAGCAGCTGCGGGCGCTCGGGGCCTCGCTGGACTGGAGCCGCTGCGCCTTCACCATGGACCCCGTCAGTGTCCCCAAGTGTCCCCAACTGTCCCCAGGGGTCACTGGGCTGTCCCCAAGTGTCCCCAAGTGTCCTGGTTGTCCCTAACTCTTCCAGTCTGGCCCTAAAGTGTCCCAAACTATCTCCAAAGCATCCCAGAATTGTCCCCAAACTGTCCCCAAGGGTCACTGGGCTGTCCCCAGATGTTCCCCAAGGGTCTCTAAGGGTCACTGAGCTGTCCCCAAAGTGTCCCCAAGTGTCCTAACGCTCCCCAGGTGTTCCAATCTGGCCCCAAAGTGTTCCCAACTATCCCTGAAGCATCCCAGAATTGTCCCCAAGCTGTCCCCAAACTGTCCCCAGGGGTCACTGAGCTGTCCCTAAGTGTCCCCAAGTGTCCTGGCCATCCCCAGAAGTTCTAATCTGGCCCCAAAGTGTTCCTAACTGTCCCCAAATCATCCCAAGATTGTCCCCAAATTGTCACCAGACTTTCCCCAGCTGTCCCCAAGGGTCACTGAGCTGTCCCCAAAGTGTCCCCAAGGGTCCCCAGCTGTCCCCAAGTGTTCTGGTTGTCCCTAAGTGTTCTAATCTGGCCCAACAGTGTTCCCAACTGTCCCCAAAGCATCCCAAGATTGCCATCAGCCTGTCCCCAAGTGTCCCCAAACCTCCCTGAAGTGTCCCCAGGGTGTCCCCAAGTGTCTCCTGCTGTCCCCAGAGTGTCTCCAAGTGTCCCCAGAGTGCCCCAAACCTTCCCAAACTCCCCCAAACTTGTCCCCAACTCTCCTGAACTCCCCTGTACTGTCCCCAAACCTCCCCGAGCTGTCCCCAGAGTGTCCCCAAGCGTCCCCTCCGTGTCCCCAGGGCTTCTCCCGCGCTGTCACCGAGGCCTTCGTGCGGCTCTTCCGGGCGGGGCTGATCCGGCGCGACCAGCGGGTGGTGACGTGGAGCTGCGCCCTGCGCTCGGCGCTGGCCGACGTCGAGGTGTCCCCAAATGTCCCCAAGGGTGTGAGCTGCGCCCTGCGCTCGGCGCTGGCCGACGTCGAGGTGTCCCCAAATGTCCCCAAATGTCCCCAATGTCCCCAATGTCCCCAGTGTCACCTGGAGCTGCGCCCTGCGCTCGGCGCTGGCCGACGTCGAGGTGTCCCCAAATGTCCCCAAATGTCCCCAATGTCCCCAATGTCCCCAGTGTGACGTGGAGCTGCGCCCTGCGCTCGGCGCTGGCCGACGTCGAGGTGTCCCCAAATGTCCCCAAGGGTGTCCCCAATGTCCCCAGTGTCCCCAGTGTGACGTGGAGCTGCGCCCTGCGCTCGGCGCTGGCCGACGTCGAGGTGTCCTCAGTGTCCCCAATGTCCCCAGTGTCACCTGGAGCTGCGCCCTGTGCTCGGCGCTGGCCGACATCGAGGTGCCCCCGATGTCCCCAAATGTCCCCAATGTCCCCAAGGGTGTCCCCTGGGGGCTGTGACCCAGCCTGGCCGACATCGAGGTGTCCCCAAATGTCCCCAGGGGTGTCCCCAATGTCCCCAGTGTGACCTGGAGCTGTGCCCTGCGCTCGGCGCTGGCCGACATCAAGGTGTCCCCAATGTCCCCAGTGTCCCCAAGGGTGTCCCCTGGGGGCTGTGACCCAGCCTGGCCGACATCAAGGTGTCCCTAAGGTCCCCAAAGGTGTCCCAAATGTCCCCAAACGTGTCCCCAGGGTCCCTGACCTGCCCTGCCCCCCCAGGTGGAGCCCCGTGTCCTGACGGGCCCCACGGCGCTGAATGTCCCCAACTGTCCCCACCCCGTCACCTTCGGCGTACTCGTCACCTTCGCCTACCCCGTGGAGGGGGACGACGGTGGGTGGCACCGGGGACATCCAGGGTGGCACTGGGGACATCCAGGGTGGCACTGGGACACTGAGGGTGGCACTAGGGACATCGAGGGTGGCATTGGGGACACTGGGGGTGGCACTGGGGACATCCAGGGTGGCACTGGGGACATCCAGGATGGCATTGAGGACACTGGGGGTGGCACTGGGGACACTGAGGGTGGCATTGGGGACATTCCAGGGTGGCACTGGGACACTGAGGGTGGCACTGGGGACATCCAGGGTGGCTTTGGTGGCACCTGGGAGTGGCTTTGGGGAGGGGGTTCAGGGCTCCTGTCCTTGGCTGTCACCTGAGTGTCCCTTGGTGCCCGCAGCGTGTCTCTTGGTGTCCCCTGGGTGTCACCTCGCTGTCACTTGGGTGTCACCTGTGTTCCCTGAGTGTCCCCTGGGTGTCCCCAATGTGTCCCCGGATGTCCCCTGGTATCCCTTGAGTGTCCCCTGTGTGTCACCTGGATGTCCCCGGGTGTCCCCTGAGTGTCCCCTGGGTG
>NW_024513365.1:0-426 GCF_017590135.1 Pyrgilauda ruficollis | reverse complement strand
TGATACACCAATAGAAATGTACATTGTCATAGTGGTTACTGAATGCATTATTGTTATAACATGGGATGGAAGGGTTTTGGGGATGTGGTAGGAAAGGGTGACATGGAGAACTCAGGGAAACTAAAGGAAGAAAAGGAAGTTGCTTCCAATAATATTCTTAAATGGGTGGCCTAAATTTTAGGTGCAAGAAGATAGGGAAACCTAAAAGCTATAGGTAATTTAAAAGCTGTATCCTCTCTGATTTTACAGGTTTGATTTTGCTACATCTTTCTTTATGAATACAAAACTTGCAAAGATAACATGAACAGGGGGATAGATTCTCATAGTTGACTAAATCCTGGTAGTATGTCTGAGGAAAACTAAATTGTAATTTAGAGTGAAATTGATTCAGACTCTACATTTGAAAACCTTCTTAGATAATGGATT
>NW_024513364.1:0-426 GCF_017590135.1 Pyrgilauda ruficollis | reverse complement strand
GTGTAAAGCATTGTCTTCCCAGCTTTGATCAGAAGTTAAAAACTAATCAGAATTCGAATGGTACTGATAATTTGACATTCAAACTTGCAGAAGCAGAGGGATTTGTCATCTGGCCGTGGTTGCCTTCATTATTGATTGGTACTCATGCAGATAGTTCCATTACACAACACTAAACAAAAAAAAATTGCCCAAACAATGTGACTTGGCATCTCCTTGGTGTTTTTTAGCTCGGAGGGAATCAGCTGATCTTACAAAGCCCATATAGAGGTGATTTGGAACCCATGAAGCACATCCTTTCTTGCAAAGCAGCACGGTAGTGTTTTCTTGCGTCTTCACACCACTCTAGCAGCACAGGGGAAAACAAAAATCAATAAATGTTGAGATTTTGGTGTTTTTCGTTTTGTTTTGGGGGTGGGGTTTTGTTTT
>NW_024513363.1:0-426 GCF_017590135.1 Pyrgilauda ruficollis | reverse complement strand
GAAATGGGAAAAAATGGGAAAAATGGTGAAAAAATGGGTGAAAAATGGAGAAAAATGGGGGGAAAAGAGTGGAAAAATGGGTAAAAAAATGGGAAAAATGGGGGAAAGATCTGCAACTCATCCTGCTAGGGAACTGCAAAAAATGGGGGGAAACGGTGAGAAAATGGGAAAAAATGGGGAAAATGGGAAAAAATGGGGGGAAATGGGGAAAAATTATGAGAAAATGGAGAAAAATGAGGGAAAAACAGAGGAAAAAATGGGTAAAAAACTGGGGAAAAGTTCCGCGACTCGTCCTCCTTGGGAACCGGGGGAAAACGGGGAGAAAACGGGGAAAAATGGTGAAAAAATGGGAAAAAATGGGAAAAAACAGTGAGAAAATGGGGAAAATTGGGAAAAATGGTGAGAAAATGGAAAAAAATATGGGGA
>NW_024513362.1:0-426 GCF_017590135.1 Pyrgilauda ruficollis | reverse complement strand
TCCTTCAGGGGGGGTGGGAGGGTCCCCCCAATCTCTGCTCCCCTTGAGGGGGCCATTAGCACCCCTAAACACCTCCCAAGGGGATTTTGAGGGGTCCGGGAGCTTGGGGGGCTCACGGGGGGTCGGGGCTTTGAGGGGGCATTAAAGGCTCCCCCCTCCGTGTTCCCCACACTCCCGCACCCCTGGCAGCGGTATTGGGGTTCCCTTCATGACCCCCCCCCCCAAAAAAAAAGGAGCCTCAGCACACGTGAAAATTTGGGAACCCATGGGAAAGGGGGGGTGTGGAGGATTTGGGTCCCCCAGGACCCCCCCAGGTGTGGGAGGGTCCTCTGACATCACCGTGGGGGGGCCCCATAAAAACCGGGGTGCCGGGGCGGGCAGCACACGGGGTTCAAGCGGTGAGCGGATTTTGGGGGGGGGGTCCAG
>NW_024513361.1:0-427 GCF_017590135.1 Pyrgilauda ruficollis | reverse complement strand
AAAAAAAAAAAAAAAGGAAAAACTGAAACACGTTTAGGAGTCTCTCTTCTCTAAATTCAAGATCCAAGTTAAGATGTAGGTATAGACTGATTAAAGTGTTAGATCTGCAACATCCACAGTTCTGTGTGATCTGCAGGTTAAAACATGCTGTGCAAACATGGCGCAGAAAACATTATTGATTTTCATTACAGAAAACTTGTAAAATAGAATAGAGAAATAGAAAAGAAGCCAAAACAGTCTCGTTTGCTTCTGAATAGTATTCGTTTTACAGAATAAGCTAAAAATACAGAGTGAAATATTACTTAAGTTTGGTCTTGGAAAACAGTTTATAGTTCGGTTTATTGGAGTTTTTTTCCTTTGTTGCTGTACATGTTAGTTTTCATGAATGGATTTAGACTGAATTACTTGAAATATGCTTTATGTTTTT
>NW_024513360.1:0-427 GCF_017590135.1 Pyrgilauda ruficollis | reverse complement strand
TCCCAGAGATTCACCCCAAAAATCCCAGAGATTCACCCCAAAATTCCTTCAGGAATCCCAAAATCTGCTGCTTTCCTCCCAAAATCCCTTTAGAATTCCCAAAACTGGGGAGATTCAACCCAAAATCCTCCTAGGAATCCCAAAATCTCAGAGTTTCACTCCAAAATTCCTCTAGGACCCCCAAAATCCACATAATTCACCCCAAAATCCTTCTAGGAATCCCAAAATCCCAGAGATTCACCCCAAAATCCTTCTAGG
The DNA here is from genome assembly GCF_017590135.1 of Pyrgilauda ruficollis. Classification (NCBI taxonomy): domain Eukaryota; kingdom Metazoa; phylum Chordata; class Aves; order Passeriformes; family Passeridae; genus Pyrgilauda; species Pyrgilauda ruficollis. The sequence continues at coordinate 169 of NW_024513360.1, read as the reverse complement.
AATCCCAAAAATCACTTATTTGATCCCAAAACTCCTTTAGGAATCCCAAAATCTGCTGTTTTCCTCCCAAAATCCCTTTAGCACTCGAAAAATTGCGGCGTTTCACCCCAAAATCCCTCCTGGAACACCAAAATTTGCTGATTTCACCCCAAAATCCCTCTAGGAATCC
>NW_024513359.1:0-427 GCF_017590135.1 Pyrgilauda ruficollis | reverse complement strand
AATGTCCCCAAAAAAGGTCCCAAAAAAAGTCCTGAATATGCAAAAAAATGTCCCAAAAATTGTCCCCAAAAAATGTCCCAAATGATGCCCAAAATGTTGTGGAAAATATCCCAAAAAATGGCCCAAAAAATGTATCAAAAAATGTCCCCAAAAAGTCCCAAAAAATATCCTGGATATCCCAAAAATGTCCCCAAAAAAGGTCCCAAAAAATGTCCTGAATATGCCAAAAAATGTCCTAAAAAATGTCCCAAAAAAGGTCCCAAAAAATGTCCTGAATATGCCAAAAATGTCCCCAAAAAAGGTCCCAAAAAATGTCCTGAATATGCCAAAAAATGTCCCCAAAAAAGGTCCCCAAAAAGTCCCAAAAATGTCCTGAATATGCCAAAAAATATCCCAAACGATGTCCCAAAAAATGTCCCAAATGATG
>NW_024513358.1:0-427 GCF_017590135.1 Pyrgilauda ruficollis | reverse complement strand
AAAACGGGAAAAATGACACAAAAATCATGTAAAAACCCCCCAAAACCCCCAAAATACACCCAAAATCTGCCCCAAAAAACCCCAAATCCACCCCCAAACCTCTGCAGAATCCCCCAAAGTCACCTCAAAAATCCCCCAAAACCCCAAAATCCCCTAAAACACAAAAAAATCCTTAAAAAATCCCCTCAAAAACCCTAAAAAATCCCCAAAAATCCCCCAAAAACCCTAAGAAAATCCCCCCAAAAATCCCCAAAAATCCCTGAAACCCCCCAAACTCACAGGAGATGGCGAAGAGCGGGGGGGCACATGGGGGTCGGGGTCTCCCCGGAGCCCCCCTAAAAACCTTTAAAAAATCCCCCAAACATCCCCCAAAATAATCCCAAAAAAATCTCAAAAAATCTCTGAAAAAAATCCCCAAAAAATCCCA
>NW_024513357.1:0-427 GCF_017590135.1 Pyrgilauda ruficollis | reverse complement strand
GATTTTTCAGAAAATGTAAATGTGACAACTTGTCTTCCCAAGGTAAATTTTCATGACAGCAACGCTGTCCCTGAATCTCCTACCAGATGTGTATAAAAGATCAGCAAAATCTAGTCATGATGAGAACCTGACTTGCCTTTGCCTTACTTCTGAAGTGGCTTATTGGAATAAAACATTGCTGGATGAGACAGCTGAGCAGTCGTCTAACTTCATGAAAGAAGAAAAATAACAAAAACATCAAGTGTTTGGAGAGTGCCGCAGGCAATTGCAAAGTTTTGGAGCTCAGAAGAGAGATTGCTGTTTTGTGACACACGTTTGAGGTGCTGTGGTACTGCAGGGATTATACACCAGTATGCTTTCAAAGAAAATGTCTGTAAAACATTAGTGTTTGCTCCATAGATTTTTGCTAGTGTTTGTTTTTTCCTGG
>NW_024513356.1:0-427 GCF_017590135.1 Pyrgilauda ruficollis | reverse complement strand
TTTTTTTTTAATGGATTGAGTGGTGGCAGAAAGCATAGGCCTGAAAGCCTTAAGAATTCTTATTTCTTGTTTTTTTGTCTTTGATAGTGCCCTAGTATCTGTCTGAGGTTTGGCTTTTATTGTGATAGATGCTGTACATGTACTCAATTATCTCCGAGGTGAGAAGCACTTTAATGCACGCTCACTTTTAAGAGGGAGCTGAAACACTCTCCACGGAAAAGAGCATATCTGCAGAGCAGGGAACAAGCCTCATCACATAAAGCACATAAAGCACATATTTCTTGCAAAGCCACACTGTAAAGGTGCAGCAGAGGTATCTCAGCAGCCTCTGAATGTGCTGCTCTGCTTACATGGCACTGAAGACCACGGCTCTTGGCTTGGGTGCTGGAATTAGTGAGGCCAAAGTGCTCTCCACACTAATCCATAG
>NW_024513355.1:0-5438 GCF_017590135.1 Pyrgilauda ruficollis | reverse complement strand
AAAAATCCATAGCAGCTGTGTTTAAAACCAAAAGGGGGAATTGTGGAAGGGGCTAACAGCGGGCCTGTTAGCTAAAGGAGCGAGAAGAAGCTGAGAAGAAAGAAGCTGATAAGGAGCTCTCTCCAAGGCTGTAACCAAGGAGACCAAGAGAACTGAGGAACTGAAGAAAGATAAGAACTTCACAGCTGCACAAAGTGTTTTTAGAAAGTTAGTTAAGTCACTGTAACTTTTCACCAATGGTGTTATGTTGATTTATTGTGTCCAATATTTAGAGTAGAAGAAGCATAAACAATTAGAAAGTGTATAAAAGGCCAGCCATGTTTGATAATAAAGAGTTGCCATCTGAGACTGCTTGTGGTCACTGCTTCGTGTCATGACCGCTTCGACTGCGACAGGGAAGTAGCATGGAAACAACTATTGAAAGAATCTCTCCCAGACTTGCATGCTGATCCAAACACAGCAAAAGATGCTTAATAGTATGCTGATTACCATCAAACACCTGTCCAGTGAGGGTCAGTGGTCTTTGGCCCCAACCCAAGCTGCAGCAATCTCTATGGAAGTCCTCAAGAGAGTCAAAAATGCAGCTGAAAAAGCCTTCTTTACCCTTCAACCTGAAGGCCCTCTTGAGCCATATAGTAAAATCAAACAGCTACCATCAGAGCTTTTTTTGAAATTTGTAGAAAGGTTAACTAGAGCTATTGAAATCCAAGTTAAGAAAGAGAATGCAAGGGAAGACATTTTAGCGGAAATGGCATTTACAAATGCAAATGAGCAGTGTTGAGCTGCAATTCTAAGCTTACCTTTAGAGCCCCCCCTACACTAAAAGATATGCTTCTAGTTTGTAACAGGAAAGTGCCTCTGATGAGTGTGGCTCAGGACACCAGACCAAAGCTGCTGCCAAAATCACCACAGGGAGTCGCTGTTGCCAGCCCAGCGCCTTTTCCTTCAGCACAGCAACACACTGGTCAGCAGCAAAGACCAGCAATGATTGACCCTACAAGGCCATGCATGCTTTGTAAGAACCTTGGGCACTGGGTTTTCCAGTATCCCCTGAAAAAACAATTTGATGAATTTAAAAATAGCAGGGAAAGAGAACTACAAGCGCTCCCAGGGGGTCAACAACAACATAAACCTGAATGGGGAGCTCTGCTGGCCTGCCAGGCGCGCAGATACAAAAAGAGCAGGCCAAGGAAGTGGGGGAAGCAATAAAGACCAAGCGAGGGGTAACATTGCAATTTTTGTAAGTGAAGCAGATACTTCAAGGACCATGTCTGCTGGTCCACCACTGGAAGTGAAACCAAATAACCTTTGCTATGACTTAGGCAAACCTATGCTAACCACTACTTCTGTTAATGAGCCTTTCAGGTTGCAGCTGACAGAACCACTCCACCTGAAAGACAATGACTGGCATTTTGTCTCCATCAACCCACAACAGCAGGGTACTTGGCACCGAATTTACTGTAAGTACATTGTCATTGGTGACACCAAGCACACACCACAAGAGATCGTAATTGCCCCAGGAATAATAACATCAGATCCTGAGCAATTAGTTCTTGGGCTGCACTGTTTCCACCCACCCCTGTTTCTTCCCAAAGGACAAATCGTAGCACAAGCTATCCCAGTACCAAGTCTGCCTGAAGGCACCAAAAAACAAGGGCCCACAGTTGCACAGGTCCAGGCTATTGGGAAGGACAATCCCAAAATCCAGTGTAACATCAGAGGGAGTGGGGAGTCAAAACGCATTGAAATGCTGGTAGAAACAGGTACGGACTGCACAGTGATCCCAGCACAGGATTGGCCAGCACATTGGCCTTTGCAAAACATGGCTGATCACGTTCGAGGTATAGGGGGCATGCAATTAGCGAGACAATCTAAGAACGCCGTCCAAATCAAGGGGCTAAATGGACAACTGGCAAATCTACATCTGTTTGTGTTAGATTATCCAGAGCCATTGTTAGGAAGAGACTTAATGACGCAATGGGGAGTCACAATTGACATTCCAGACTCTCCACAGGATTTTTGGGCAGCGGTCACTGAAAAGTGCCCTACCCAAAAACTGAATTGGAAAACAGATACACCAGTCTGGATCACTCAGTAAACAAAAACTGAAGGCTCTTGAGGAGCTAGTGGAAGAGCAGCTGAAAAAAGGGCACATAGTGGAGACCACGTCTCTGTGGAACTCTCCAGTGTTTGTCATCCAGAAGGCTGACAAAAAGAGATGGTGGCTCCTCCATAACCTCCGACAAATTAATAATGTCATTGATGATATGGGTTCTCTACAACCTGGTATGCCATCCCCAGTGATGTTCCCACAAGATTGGAAATTATCTGTTATTGATATAAAAGATTGTTTTTTTCCAAATTCCCCTACACCCTGAAGATGCACCATGTTTCGCATTCTCTATCCCTACTATCAACAGGGAAGCCCCTTGGAAAAGGTACCATTGGAAAGTTCTTCCTCAGGGACTAAAGGCGTTGCCATCGATCTGCCAGTGGTATGTCTCTTCCTTACTGTTCCCCATGAATGCAGCTGCAGAAAAGGCCATTATCTATCATTATATAGATGATATCCTTGTGTGTGCCCCCAATGATGATTTACTTACCCACGCGCTTGACCTAAAGATCAATGCATTGATTGTTGCAGGGTTTGAGCTCCAGGAAAAGAAAATTCAAAATTCACCTTGGAAGTATTTGGGCATAGAAATTTGAAAGTGGACCATTGTTCCTCAAAAATTAGAAATCAAAATGAGGATCAAGACCCTTGTGGACATAGCAGTTGTTAGGGCCTTTGAAAAGTTCTCAGAACTATTCAATCTGATCACAGACTCTGCCTAGATGGCAGGAGTAGTATCCAGGGCAGATCAAGCAATATTGTGAGAAGTGTCTAACATCACACTTTTCAAACTGCTCTCAAAGCTCGTAAAGTTAGTCTCTCACCGAGAGCAACCATTTTATGTGATGCATGTCAGGTCACACACAGACTTACCAGGTTTTATTGCTGAAGGCAACAGAAGGGCAGATGCTCTCGCTGCGCCTGCAGAGATGGCCCCTCTCCCAAATGTTTTTGAACTGGCAAAAATCAGACACCAGCTTTTCCACCAAAATACACCTAGCCTAGTTCGTCAGTTTCACATCACTCGAGAGTAGGCCAAAGCGATTGTGGCCACATGCCCCAATTGCCAACAACATGCACTCCCTACGATAAGCGCGGGAGCAAACCCGAGAGGGCTGAACAGTTGTGAACAGTGGCAAACAGAAGTAGCACACCTACAACTATTCAGACAGCAGAAATACGTTCATGTCAGTGTAGATACCTTTTCTGGAGTGGTTTATGCCTCTGCCCACATGGGACAATCATCTTCTGATGCAATAAAGCACCTTCTACAGGCCTTCTCATTCATGGGCATCCCCAAGGAATTAAAAACTGATAATGGGCCCACTTACAAATCCAAGGAATTTGGGGGTTTCCTGCAGCAATGGGGAGTAGAGCACAAAAAAGGCATCCCCTACTCCCCTACAGGCCAAGCTGTAGTGGAAAGGACTCACCATGATATCAAGAGTCCTGGACCAGCAGCATCAGGTCCTGAAAGTGGAACCTCCCTATATCCGCTTATCCAGAGCATTGTTTACTAACAATTTTCTGAACTGTTCTTTTGACAGCCTGAATCTGCCCATCGTACTCCACTTTGGGGGGAGCAGTCAGATGTCAGTGAGAGAAAAGCCTCCAGTCTTAGTAAAAGACCCTGAGACTTGAAAGACAGTGGGACCTTACAAATTGGTTACATGGGGACGTGGATAGGCCTGTGTGTCCACCCCCCTCTGGTTTAAAGTGGGTTCCTTCAAAATGGGTAAGGCCCTATGTCCCCAAGGTCTCAGGGAAGTCTACAGAAGCGCCCCAGGTTGTTAATGCTGGCTGGAGGAGGAAACGCCGTGCATGTTCACTGGAAGAAATTCCTTTTACACCTCCTCTCTGGAATAGTTTGTAAGGTAGTTTTGTCTTAAGCTTCCTTTTACCGGTTTAGATTTTGCTGTTCGTGTGCAGTCTTGAGACACCATGAGACCGAGTCTGCTCCTCGTCTCCTGGATAGTCCCTCAGCCCAAAGCAAACGTATGGACCACCTTGGCCAAAGCCTTTGGACAGGATCACATCTGTCTAAGAATTTGAAGGTCTCTGCCACCTCAACTTGTCATCGAAAGCAGAGAACGTCCATGCCACGACTGACAAAATGAAAACCATGGTGAACAACATCAAGAGAGAAACAGACGACTGGCTGAGTGGACTGTTCAAGGGCTGGGGACTCTCGGGCTGGTTGGGATCTATTCTGAAAACTGGGTTGTTAGTACTGTTTATTCTAGTTATTGTTATTGAAGTTGTTAGCATTGTTTTCGGGCTAATCAAGTGCATGGTTTGCAAGTTAATTTCAAGCTCATCTTCCCCTCCTGAAGTCTACCATTTCAAAGCCCCTAGTGCCCCAGTGGATGATGTGGAAGCCTCAGTAGAAAATACTGACCCTCCAGAAGAGGAAGAACCAATTTACCAACCATGATTTGGCAAGCATTCTATCCCCCAAACCCAGTCCTCTTCATTTTAAGCAAAACAAGGGGGAGATGTTGCAGTGTGATGTCATGGTTTGCCTCAGTTACCCCGGTCCTTCCCCAGGTGTCAATCACCTCTCCTTTCCCCCACCCTGACCCCTGCTGAGCACGGTCTGTCAGTCCTGAAATTCCAGAAGGGCATCAAGTGATTGGCAGATTCAAAGGATGCTCCCCACCCCCTGGGGGCCATTGGCCCATCCAGGTGTCTTTTTCCCTAAGGCCTCTTCCCCCGGTAACTGGTTGTTGCTTGGTCCCCTCCCCTCCCCCCTGTCCCCAGGGTAAAAGGACAAGGAGGCCACGAGGTTGAGAGTTCTGGTGGAGCTGTTGCTAGATTCAGGGTCCATGTAGCCCAGAATAAAAACTCTGGATTAAAACCCTCTATCAGAACCAACTCACTTCTTCACCATCACCTCAAAGCTTCTCCATCAGAGGACCTGAGAAGCGGACCGTCCATGGGGAAGTTCTATCCCGCAAGAACCAGAGCTCAGGCATGTCTAGGCTTGCCCCAACGTGCCCAGCTGCAACCCACAGCTAGCCAATAGTGTCTCTGGGGTGGAACACCACAGTTGCCGCTATTTGGTTCAGCAGCAGGGGCCACACAAGCCAAGGCACGTCCCATTCAGTAATATTGGTACTAACCAATAACGAGAATTCAACAAAGAAGCCCAAAATGCTTTAAAGTGATGCGAGCCATCCAGTCACACCAGGCTCATCTATATAATCCTAACTTGTCTTTTTTGTTTGCAGTTTTAGGGGAGAGTCCACAGCTTCATGGTCTAATATTCCAGTGGGATCTAGAAAAGAAGGACCACCTAATAATCTTAGAGTGGGTTTTCCTATCT
>NW_024513354.1:0-427 GCF_017590135.1 Pyrgilauda ruficollis | reverse complement strand
ACTATGTTAGGTTTTCAACTTTGAATCCTTTCAAAGTACTTGTTTCTGAATTGATTTTCAAGATAATATTTATCTTCTGTCCCTTAGTAATAGAATTTGCTGTAGGAAATGACACTTCATTCCCTCTCCACTGGTTTTAAGCACAGTGATTCCATTTTCTTTTTATAGTATCTATAGTCAATTATCACCAACATAAATCAAATAATCTCCTACTTCTATCTGTGTATATACTGTAAAGTTTTCTCCATTACAACTCTGATACCTAGTTTAGCTGGTCATATAGAATAATACTAGGAAGCAGTTTTAGTATAATGCACTCAGTGTCTACAAAAACCCCAAGCAATCAAATAAATACGAGATAAATCTAAACACAGAGCATTCCTAAAGTTACCTGCTATGTTAGCTGTATGGCAGTTTTTGAAAGGTT
>NW_024513353.1:0-427 GCF_017590135.1 Pyrgilauda ruficollis | reverse complement strand
ATATAAACTCTAAAACCTGAGGCATCACTTTCTTGGAGGGAGTTTGTTTCACAATGAGAATACAGAGATGCTCCAACCCCTCCAGTCATCATCCTCTCCCCTCTCCTCTTCCCAGGAGTTCTTTGCCTGTCTTGACCTGGAGAGCCCAGAACTGGCCACAGGTCCAGGACAGAGCAGAGGGGCAGGGTCAGCTCCCCCCAGCTGCTGGTCACTTCCTGATGAACCCCAGCATCCCAGTGACCTTCTTGTCCACATGGGCACACTGTTGGCTCATGACTGACCTGCTGGCCACCACGACCCCCAGGTCCTTCTCCTGTTCTCCATCAGTTTACCCTCCAACCTGTTCTCATGCCTGGAGTTATTTCTCCTCAGGCACTGCACCTACAACAGGCATTAAGACAATGCAACAATCCCATTTATCAATTTT
>NW_024513352.1:0-427 GCF_017590135.1 Pyrgilauda ruficollis | reverse complement strand
ATTTCAGCCCCAAATCCCAAAATTCCAACCCAACTGCCAAGATTCAAAAAAAAGCCAAAATTTCAGCCCCAAATCCCAAAATCCCAACTTCAAATCCCAAAATTCCAGTTCCAATCCCAAGATTCCAGCCCCCCACCCCAAAATTCCAGCTTGAAATCCCAAAATTAAAAAAAAATCCCAAAATTCCAGCTCCAAATCCCAAAATTCGAAATCCAAATTCCAGAATTACTGCCCCAAATTTCTAATTTCCAGCCCTAAAACCCAAGATTCCAACCCCAAATCCAAAAATTCAAACTCCAAATCCCCGAATTCCAGCCCGAAATTCCCAAATTCCAGCCTCAAATCCCAAAAATCAAACTTGAAATCCCAAAATTCCAGCCCCAAATCCCAAAATTCCAAGTTCAAATCCCAGAACTCCAGCCTGAAA
>NW_024513351.1:0-427 GCF_017590135.1 Pyrgilauda ruficollis | reverse complement strand
AAAAAAAACCCGCTTCTTTTTTCTTCACATTTGCTGACTCTACCAGGGACTTAAATGGTTCTGAAATTAAAGGAAAACTTCCTCAATGGCTTCTAGGGGAAGCTGGGCTGCCACAGCCATCAAGGGAAGCAATTTCATTCTCCAAGTGTAAAAGAAAATGGTGTATTTTTTTGACTGGAGATTGCCCATGGCCAAGCCCTGCCATAGTTCTGAGTGTCCTTCAAGCTCTGCAGAACTGGAGCTACTTCTGCTGAGCTAACACAACCAGCGCTGTTGGAGGCTTGGGGTCTACTTTTCCCATCAGGGCTGAGGGAAGAGTGGTCAGACTAAAAGATTAAACTTTGATCCTCTGTTCAAGGAATCAAACTTCTGTGTTTGAGGGGTCTTTTTTTCTTCCAGGAGAAACATGAAAAACATGAAACCTTCT
>NW_024513350.1:0-427 GCF_017590135.1 Pyrgilauda ruficollis | reverse complement strand
GTGCTAACTAGTGCACATTTCTCATGCAACTTTTCATCTTTGATGTGTCTAATGGTGCTTTCTCCACTCATGCTGCAAAAGGGACAAACGTGTTTTCCTCACTGGAGTGGCCTCAAGGATACAGCTATCCTTTATGGCAGTGTAAGCTGTGCATGGAGCTGCTAAATATCCACAGAGGCTGAGGCAGTGGGGTTTAAATCCTCTCCAGATCCACTGGGATGGGTTTCAAGGGGAGGGAAGTAGGGCCAGGAGCCTATGAAGTGCCTTCTACAACATAATAACACAAGAAACCATAAACAAACAGGCTTCAGAGTGAGGTATGTCATTTCTGAGACTGTTAAGAGATCTAAAGATTGATAGGAGAAATCTGAGCCCCAAAATTCATGGTCTGACTTAAACAAGTTGGATTTTCACACTTTTTTTTCTC
>NW_024513349.1:0-427 GCF_017590135.1 Pyrgilauda ruficollis | reverse complement strand
CAAACCCCTGTGGCATTGTTGATCTGCAAATTCTGGAGGAGCACGAGGCCCTGCTGGGATCCAGGCATTGTCCTCTGCATCCCATGAGAGTGGAGCCGCTGATGTGGGAATAGAGTTGGAAAACATTCTGATGCCAGGAGCTGTGTGTACTTGCTGCAGAGCTTGTACAGGTGTGCTAATGAGAGGCTTTGCTCATCACAAGCCTGAGACCTTGGAGAATATCAGTAAAAATGCCAATTTGCATGTCTTGGGGTTAATTGAGGAAATCTCCGATGGAAAAATCTTGCTGTCACTTCGGAAATCGGTTCTGAATACAAATTGTGTGTCTCCATTGGATATCAAGAAATCTTTTCAACTTTGCAAACCTGTAGGAACAAGGAAGGTTGTTGGCTCCCAGAAGTTTTCCTCAAAATTTCAGACATTTTTT
>NW_024513348.1:0-427 GCF_017590135.1 Pyrgilauda ruficollis | reverse complement strand
GCGGCGCCGCCCCCCACCCTCCCTTCCCCGGGGCCTGGCAGGCGGGGGGGGGTCGGTTTTTTTGGGGAGGGGGGGCAGGAGAAAGCGGGTGCTGAGACCCCCCCCCCAAAAGGGCAGGGAGGGGTTCCCCCTGCTCCCGGGGTGGGGGCAGGGCTGGGGGTCCCCATCCCCCCCCCAGGCTGGATCGCATCCCAACCCCCCCCGTGCGGCGTGGGGACCCCCCGGAGGCAGAAGGAGCCCCCCCAGGGCGGGGGGGGGGCCGGGGGTCCCTCAGTCGTCGTCGAAGTTCTGGCTGAGCAGGAAGTTGGCCGCCAGGTTCTCGTTCTTCTCGCAGGCGAAGTAGGCCTGGATCACCAGGCTCTCGGGAAAGCCCAGCGCCTTCAGCTGGGGTGGGGGTCAGAACGGGACCCCCAGAACGGGACCCCCG
>NW_024513347.1:0-427 GCF_017590135.1 Pyrgilauda ruficollis | reverse complement strand
AAGAAAAGTAGATAACCTTTGTCCAAAGCAGTAAGAGCTGTGCATAAGTAGAAATTATCCACCTTTTTCCAGATCAGTTTGAAGTTTTCTGTTATTTACTAGTAAACAAACCAAGTTACCCAGCTTGTGTGAAAATGTAAGAACAGACCATCAAGTAAAATTTTCCTTCAGTGTTAAAATCACAAACCAGATCAAAATTCCTATTTGTTCAACACCTCCCACCAAAAACCCAACACCAAAAGCACCCCAACAGCCCAGCACAAAAATCCAACCCTCAAGAAACCCCTCTCTGCTGGCAACTGAAACCACAATTTCCTCCCAAGTGGTTTTTTACAATATTTATAACAGAGAAGAGATGCTGCTCAGGCAATTCTACAGTCACTCAGGGGAAACAGACACTGAAGCAATTTCTATATTCCTTTTATTT
>NW_024513346.1:0-427 GCF_017590135.1 Pyrgilauda ruficollis | reverse complement strand
GCACACACACACACCCTCAGAGCACACCCACAGCTCCTGCTGTCCCCTGGCCACAGCCCCGTGCTCTCCCACACCTCACACCCGTGGCTCACAGGTCTGGAGCGCTCCCTGTGCTCTTCCCTCTCCGTGGCACTCGGGAAGCCCCCGTCAGGCCTCGCCAGAAGCAGGCCCACTGAGGCCTTGTCGCGTCCCCATCCCTCCTCCCCGCGGGTGACACAGTGGCCTATTGTGTTGACGCCCCAGTTACTGACAGAATTTATCCGTTGGGGCATCCCTGGCCTCAAACGGCTCCGGCCAAGGCCGGAGGGGCACGGAGAGCGCCTGGAAACCCCTGGGAGCCGGGAGCCTGGAGCCACCCACCTGGAGCTGCAACGAACACCCCCAGCCTAAGGAAGGGCGATTCACCCCCACAAAAAAAAAAAAAAAA
>NW_024513345.1:0-427 GCF_017590135.1 Pyrgilauda ruficollis | reverse complement strand
TTGGGATTTTCGGGGAAATCAGGATTTGGAGGGAATTGGGGATTTTGGGGTGAAATTGGGGATTTTGAGTGAATTGAGGAATTTGGGAGAAATTGGGATTCTGGAGAGAAATTCGGGATTTTGGGGGAAATCAGGATTTTGGGGGAAATTGGGATTTTGGGGAAATTGGGGATTTTGAGTGAATTGAGGAATTTGGGAGAAATTGGGATTCTGGAGAGAAATTCGGGATTTTCGGGGAAATTCGGGATTTGGGGGGAATTGGGGATTTTGGAGAGAAATTCGGGATTTTGGGGGAAATCAGGATTTTGGAGGAAATGGGGATTTTCGGAGGGAAATTCGGGATTTTCAGGGAAATCAGGATTTTGGGGAAATTGGGGATTTGGGGGGAATTGGGGATTTCGGAGAGCAATTCGGGATTTTGGGGGGA
>NW_024513344.1:0-5388 GCF_017590135.1 Pyrgilauda ruficollis | reverse complement strand
CCCGTTCTCGTCGGGGCCGTCCTGCACTCCACCTGTGACAGGTGAGATACAGACAGGTGAGACACAGGTGACATACAGGTGAGACACAGGGACAGCAGGGTCCCCATGAACATCTCCCTGCTCTCATCAGGACTGTCCTGCACCTCCACCTGACATGTGAGACACAGGTGGGACAGGTGAGACAGGGACAGCCGGGCAGGGACAGCGGGGGTGGCAGCACAGGGACACTGAGACACTGGGGACAGCAGGGGCAGCAGGACAGGGGCACTGGGACACTGGGACGTTGGGGACAGCAGGACAGGGACAGGACAGTGGGACAGCAGGACACGCACACTGGGGACAGCAGGGGCAGCAGGACAGGGGCACTGAGGACAGCAGGACAAAGGTGATGGGGACAGCGGGGGTGGCAGCACAGGGACACTGAGACACTGGGGACAGCAGGGGCAGCAGGACAGGGGCACTGAGGACAGCAGGACAAAGGTGATGGGGACAGCAGGGGTGGCAGCACAGGACACTGGGGACAGGACAGGGACACTGGGGGGGGCAGGGGTGGCAGGACAGGGACAATGACAGGGACACTGGGGACAGCAGCACAGGGGCACTGGGACACTGGGACGTTGGGGACAGCAGGACAGGGGCACTGGGGACAGCGGGGGTGGCAGCACAGGGACACTGGGACACTGGGGACAGGGCAGGGGCACACTGGGGACAGCAGGACAGGGGCACTGGGGACAGCGGGGGTGGCAGCACAGGACACTGGGACACTGCAGGCAGTCACAGCGACACTGGGGGTGGCCGCAGTGACACGGGGGGTGGCACAGGGGTGGCACAGGGGGTGGCACAGGGGGGCAGGGTCCCGGTGTCACCTCCTCTGCCAGCGCCTTGGCCTCGGCCTCGGTGTGGGTGACGCCGATGAGGTTCCGGAAGGCCAGGAACTCCATGGAGTGACAGGCAGAGGGGTTACAGACCCCAAAATCACCCAAAATCACCCCAAAACAACCCCAAAATGACCTGGAACCCCCTATGGACACTGTGGGGGCAGAGCTCAGACCCTCCAGGGACCCCCAGAGACCCCAAATCCCCACAGGGACCCCAAATCCCCCCAGCCCCATTACCTGCTGTGCTCCACAGACCCCAAACCCCCCCAGGACCCCCCATTCCTCACCTGGCGTGGTCCAGCGCCGCCAGGTAGCCGCCGTGGCTCCAGGGCAGGCTCGGGGGGTGCAGCTCCAGCTCCCCCGCGCTCAGGGGGCCCCCCCCGAGGGACAGGGACAGCGCCACCGCCAGCGACCCCCCCCCGGCCACGGCCCCCAGCACGGCCAGGGCCCGGCGGGAGCGGGAGCGGCCCGGGAACGACGACAGCGACACCACACCTGGGGGGGCACGGGGGGCTCCAGGGGCACCGGGGACTCCAAGGCTCAGAGGGGACAAAAGCAATGGGGGGGCCCGGGGACACCGGGAACAGCGGGAATACCGGGAACAGCGGGATCACCGGGAATAGCGGGAACAGCGGGGATAGCGGGGACACCGGGAACAGCGGGGATAGCGGGAATACCGGGAGCGGGAGCAGCGGGGACACCGGGAACAGCGGCATTACCGGAATCCCCGGGAGCAGCGGGGACACCGGGAATAGCGGGGACACCGAGATCCCCGGGAATAGCGGGAACGGGAGCAGAGGGATCCCCGGGAGCAGCGCGAAGGGATCCCGGCCTTACCGGGAGCAGCGCGAAGGGCGGGCAGAGGGCACCGCGGGCACACCGGGCACAGCTCCCGGGGACCCGCGCGGAACGGGAGCACCGGGAGGGGCTCGGGCAGGAACCGGGGACACCGGAACGGGGAGCGCTGAGTGGCGATCGGGGTGGGAAAAGGAACCGGGACACCGGGCGGGGCTGGGGCAGGAACCGGGGCACCGGGGACCGGGAGGGGAACCGGGCACACCGGGGACCGGGAGGGGAACCGGGGGCACCGGGAACCGGGAGGGAAACCGGGGCACCGGGGACCCGGAATGGAACCGGGGGCACCGGGAACCGGGGCACCGGGGACCGGGAGGGGAACAGGGCACACCGGGGACCGGGAGTGGAACCGGGGCACCGGGCGGGGCTGGGGCAGGAACCGGGGCACCGGGAACCGGGGGTACCGGGCACACCGGGAACCGGGGCACCGGGGACCGGGAGGGGAACAGGGCACACCGGGGACCGGGAGTGGAACCGGGGCACCGGGCGGGGCTGGGGCAGGAACCGGGGCACCGGGAACCGGGGGTACCGGGCACACCGGGAACCGGGGCACCGGGGACCGGGAGGGGAACAGGGCACACCGGGGACCGGGAGTGGAACCGGGGCACCGGGCGGGGCTGGGGCAGGAACCGGGGCACCGGGAACCGGGGGTACCGGGCACACCGGGAACCGGGGCACCGGGGACCGGGAGGGGAACAGGGCACACCGGGGACCGGGAGTGGAACCGGGGCACCGGGCGGGGCTGGGGCAGGAACCGGGGCACCGGAGGGACACCTGGGGGGGCACGGGGGGCTCCAGGGGCACCGGGGACTCCAAGGCTCAGAGGGGACAAAAGCAATGGGGGGGCCCGGGGACACCGGGAACAGCGGGAATACCGGGAACAGCGGGATCACCGGGAATAGCGGGAACAGCGGGGATAGCGGGGACACCGGGAACAGCGGGAATAGCGGGAATGGCAGCAGCGGGGATAGCGGGAATAGCGGGAGCAGCGGGGACACCGGGAACAGCGGCATTACCGGAATCCCCGGGAGCAGCGGGGACACCGGGAATAGCGGGGACACCGAGATCCCCGGGAATAGCGGGAACAGCGGGGACACCGGGAACAGCGGGGACACCGGGATCCCCGGGAGCAGCGGGAATGGCAGCAGCGGGAACGGGAGCAGCGGGATCCCCGGGAGCAGCGCGAAGGGATCCCGGCCTTACCGGGAGCAGCGCGAAGGGCGGGCAGAGGGCACCGCGGGCACACCGGGCACAGCTCCCGGGGACCCGCGCGGAACGGGAGCACCGGCCCAGAGGGGACCCCGGGGCTGGGGGGTCTGGGGGCTGCAGGGCTGTCCGTGTGTCCGTCCGGGGCTCTGTCTGTCCGTGTGTCTGTCCGGGGGTCGGTCTGTCCACGTGTCTGTCCGGGGCTCTGTCCGTGTCCGTGTGTCTGTCCGTGTGTCCCTCTGGGGCTCTGTCTGTCTGTCTGTATGTCTGGGGGTCCATGTGTCTGTCTGGGGCTCTGTCCGTGTGTCCGTCTGGGGGTCTGTCTGTCCGCGTGTCTGTCTGTGTGTCTGTCTGGGGGTCTGTCCGTGTGTCTGTCCGCGTGTCTGTCTGTGTGTCTGTCCGGGGGTCTGTCCGTGTATCTGTCCGCATGTCTGTCCGTGTGTCCGTCTGGGGGTCTGTCTGTCCGCGTGTCTGTCCGCGTGTCTGTCCGTGTGTCCATCTGGGGGCACATCAGGGTCCGGCTGTGACTCTGTCCGTGTGTCTGTCTGTGGGTGCGTCCATGTGTCCGTGGGTCTGTCCGTGTGTCCATCCACGGCTCTGTGTGTCCGTGTGTCCGTCCGGGGCTCTGTCCACGGCTCTGAGGGTCTGTCTGTGTGTCCGTGGGTCCTTCCAGCAGTCTGTCCGTGTGTCCGGGGGGTTTGGGCTCTGTCCGTGTGTCTCTCCAGGGCTGTCACTGTCACGGGGGTCCCTCTGTCCGTGGGCCTGTCCCTGATGGAGATCTGTCCGTGTGTCCATCCCTGTGTCCATCCCGTGTCCCTGTGTCCGTCCCATGTCCGTGTGTCCGTCCGTCACTCCCAGCAGAGCACGTTCCAGAGCAGCAGCCAGCAGGGGTAGGCGCCCAGGCAGAGCAGGGGGCTCAGGTGGGCTCAGGTGAGGGGGCTGTCCCTGTGTCCGTAGGTCTGTCCGTGTCTCTGTCGGTCTGTCCGTGTGTCCGTCCCGTGTCCGTGTGTCCGTCCCCGCTGTTCATTTCCAGAAGAGCACGTTCCAGAGCAGCAGCCAGCAGGGGTAGGTGCCCAGGCAGAGCAGGGGGCTCAGGTGGGCTCAGGTGAGGGGGCTGTGGCTCTGTCCGTGTGTCCGTGTGTCCCTCCCGTGTCCGTGTGTCCGTCCCCGCTGTTCATTTCCAGAAGAGCACGTTCCAGAGCAGCAGCCAGCAGGGGTAGGCGCCCAGGCAGAGCAGGGGGCTCAGGTGAGGGGGCTGTGGCTCTGTCCCTGTGTCCGTGTGTCCGTCCCTGTGTCCGTGTGTCCCTCCCGTGTCCGTGTGTCCGTCCCCGCTGTTCATTTCCAGAAGAGCACGTTCCAGAGCAGCAGCCAGCAGGGGTGGGACACCAGGCAGAGCAGGGGGCTCAGGTGAGGGGGCTGTGGCTCTGTCCCTGTGTCCGTGTGTCCGTCCCTGTGTCCGTGTGTCCCTCCCGTGTCCGTGTGTCCGTCCCCGCTGTTCATTTCCAGAAGAGCACGTTCCAGAGCAGCAGCCAGCAGGGGTAGGCGCCCAGGCAGAGCAGGGGGCTCAGGTGGGCGCCGTGCAGGTGCTCCTGCAGCAGCCCCTGGCCCAGCGCCCCCAGGAAGCGCTGCCAGGCCTCGCCCAGCCCCGCCGGCGCCTCCAGCAGCTCCCGCTCCAGCAGCACGGCCAGGAACAGCGAGAGCCCGGGCGTGGTCAGCACCAGCAGCACGGCCAGGGGCAGCCTGCAACGGGGAGGGGGCTTAGAGACCCCCGGGACCACCCTGAGACCCCCGGGACCACCCTGAGACCCCCGGGACCACCCTGAGACCACCCAGGAACAGCGAGAGCCCGGGCGTGGTCAGCACCAGCAGCACGGCCAGGGGCAGCCTGCAATGGGGAGGGGGGTTACAGACCCCTGGGACCACCCTGAGACCCCCGGGACCACCCTGAGACCCCCGGGACCACCCTGAGACCACCCAGGAACAGCGAGAGCCCGGGCGTGGTCAGCACCAGCAGCACGGACAGGGGCAGCCTGGGGGGACCCCGGGCCTAGAAACCCCCCTGTCCCCAGGCTGTCCCCGTGGCTCACCTGTTGCCCAATGTCTCCCCTGTCCCCAGGCTGTCCCGTGTCTCAGCTGTCCCCAGGCTGCCCCCAGGTGTCCCACCAGGTGTCCCAGTTGCCCCCAGGTATCCCCCATGTGTCCCAAGTGTCCCAGGCTGTCCCCATGTATCCCAGGTGCCCCCAGGTGTCCCCATTGCCCCCAGGCGTCCCCAGGCTGCCCCCAGGCTGTCCCCAGGTGTCCCCCAGGTGTCCCCCAGGTGTCCCCATGTATCCCAGGTGTCCCCAGGCTCACCTGTTGCCCCCAGGCTGTCCCCAGTTGCCCCCATATATCCCATGTGTCCCCAGGTGTCCACAGTTGTCCCGAGGTGTCCCCAGGTGTCCCCAAGTGT
>NW_024513343.1:0-427 GCF_017590135.1 Pyrgilauda ruficollis | reverse complement strand
TTTTTTTTCTTAATGATCTAATCTCTTCTTAAACTTAAGTCAACTTCTAGAATCTGCAGTGTCTGTTGGCAAATCTGAACTTCACTTTGTGAAGGGAATTGTGACTTACTTTAACTTTATCTGATGGTTTCTTTTCCCAAATGAAGCCCAAATTCTCCCTGCCTCCCTGATTCTTTTATTGGAAGAAGTTTAGTAATTTTTCCATGCTAGTCAGGGTTTTTAGAAATGAATTTTGGGGCACAGGAGGACAGTCAATATCAGTGATAGTATCACTTCTGAGTTGATGTGTCATAGTCTTGAATTAGTACTTATAGAGATGCTGATCTATTCAGTGTTATCTTTCAAAAGATTGGGGAGACTGGTTGGAGAATGCTTTTTAAATAGGTTGGCAAGATAAATTACCAGCATTTACCTTTATGAATGAATT
>NW_024513342.1:0-427 GCF_017590135.1 Pyrgilauda ruficollis | reverse complement strand
ATTCTCAGCATGGTTGATTTACATCAGTACAAGATGGGACAAAGTTTAGTTTTTAAAATCAGACTTGACAGCTGAAGTTGTAACCCCACTTCAGCAAAGGGAGGGGGTGAAGAGCAAGATCTGCTCACATCCAAAATCTAAATTTGGAAGGACGTGAGAGTTCACAGCAGGACCTGAATTGTCCCTGTGTTTGCTTGTCTCTGGCCTGCTGGAGGGACTGGGCCAGAAAGTGAATCCATCTGTTTACTCAGGGGTATCAGCAGAGAAACTGAAATTATTTATCTAGCTTATGGAGGTCTGCAGAGATCAGTGCTGAACCTGAAATTGTCTGTCAGCCCATCTGTGCCTCACCAGCACAAAGACCCAGAGGGATCAATATCAAATTCAGAATTATTTGTCTATTCACTCTTCAGCCTGTTTACTTTCC
>NW_024513341.1:0-427 GCF_017590135.1 Pyrgilauda ruficollis | reverse complement strand
AAATAAAATAAAATAAAATAAAATAGGTAGTTTGTTTACTCCCAGCAAAATTCTCACAGCACCAAGAAGCCAGAAGAGAGATGCATTTGCTTTGCAGCATTTGAGATTTTGCAAGAGTTCTCATGAATTGAATTCCAATTTTCTCCTACTGGTTGTAAGGAAAGCATTGTAAGGAAAACAATGGCTCTCACTGGTGCCAGTGCGTGTTCCTGGTCCATAACCTGAATGTCAAAGCAGCAGAGTTATGGGATAAAAGGCAAAATGGCACAGCTGACTGAAATTTCCTAAAGGGCAATAGACAAAAGTATGAGAATAAAAGAAGATTTTCTTCAGCATTTCACAGAAATTCTGATCAGAACTCTCACAGCTTGGAGGCTCTTGTAGAGGGACAACAGAAATATTTTAATTTCCTTCCTTCCTTCCTTCC
>NW_024513340.1:0-427 GCF_017590135.1 Pyrgilauda ruficollis | reverse complement strand
AAAAAAAAAAAAATCCTTAAAAATTCCTTTAAATGAAGGAAATGCCCTTAAAAAAAAAAAAAAACCTTTAAAAATCCTTTTAAATGAAGGAAAATTCCTTTAAAATCTCATTTAAAAGAGGGAAATTCCACTGAAAAAATTCAATTTACGCCGGTCCCGGATGGGAATTTCACCCAATTGACCAGCCCCACTCCTGCCCTCATAAATGTTAATTTTTTTTCCCTTTTTTCCCATTTTTTGGCAGAAGCCCAGGGCTGTGGAGGTGCCCCAGAAGAGGCTGAGCCCCAGGAACGTGGGGTTCCAGATGCTGCAGAGGATGGGCTGGCAGGAGGGGCACGGCCTGGGCACGCGCGGCCGCGGCATCCGAGAGCCCCTGCACCTGTAAGGGAAGGGATTTGGGGAGGGGGAATGGGGATTTGGGGGGGAA
>NW_024513339.1:0-427 GCF_017590135.1 Pyrgilauda ruficollis | reverse complement strand
GAAAATACCCTGAGAATACCCTGAAAATACCCCAAAACGACCCCGAAAACACCCCGAAAATACCCCGAAAATACCCCGAAAATACCCCGAAAACACCCCAAAAAATACCCTGAAAACACCCTGAAAACAACTCAAAAAACACCCAGAAAATACCCTGAAAACACCCCGAAAACACCCCGCAAATACCCCAAAAATACCCTGAAAACACCCAAAAACAAACTCCCCAAAACCAGCTGAAAAACACCCAGAAACCACCCCAAAAATACCCTGAAAATACCCTGAAAACCACACCAAAACCAGCCTGAAAATAACCTGAAAACAGCCCCAAAACACCCCAAAAACACCCTGAAAACGACACCAAAACCACCCCAAAACCAGCCCGAAAACGGCACAAAAACAACCAAAAAAATCCCCAAAAATACCCCCA
>NW_024513338.1:0-427 GCF_017590135.1 Pyrgilauda ruficollis | reverse complement strand
TGTCCCCCTGTCCCCCCTGTCCCCTCTCTGTCCCCATGTCCGTGTGCCCCCTCTGTGTCCCCTGTCCTTGTCCCCATTGTCCCCCTGTCCCTGTGTGTCCCCTCTCTGTCCCCCTCTCCCCCGTGTCCCTGTCCCCATCCCTGTCCCTGTCACCATTGTCCCCATGTCCCCTCTCTGTCCCTGTCCCTGTCCGTGTCCCCACTGTCGCCATGTCCTCTCCCTGTCCCCATGTCCCCTGTGTGTCCCCTCCCTGTCCCCTCTCTGTCCCTGTCCCCATGTTCCCTCCGTGTCCCCTCTCTGTCCCCTCCCTGTCCCCATGTCCCTCCCATGTCCCCCCCGTGTCCCCATTGTCCTTATTGTCCCCATGTCCCCTTTGTCCCCCTGTCCCTGTCCCCCCCTCTCCCCATTGTCCCCATTGTCCCCTCTC
>NW_024513337.1:0-427 GCF_017590135.1 Pyrgilauda ruficollis | reverse complement strand
GGGGTCTTCGCCTCAACAATTAACCCTTCAAAATCATGACTCAGTATGGACATCCAGGCTCCCGGAGGCCATCCCACGCCATCCCGTCCCGCTCCCTCTCTCTTCCAGAGAAACAGGTGTTCCAGCTGCGAGCCCACATGTACCAAGCCAGGAGTTTGTTCGCCGCCGACAGCAGCGGGCTCTCGGACCCCTTCGCTCGGGTCTTCTTCATCTCCCAGAGCCAGTGCACCGAGGTGAGCGTTCCTGGGGAGCGGGGACGGAGGGGCGCGGGGAGGGCTGGCTCTGCCAGTTCCCGCGGCACAGATCCCGTCAATGAGGATCAGGCTGGTGCTGGGCTCCTGCGGTGGGAGAGCAGCTCTGGAGCTGGCAATCTCCCCCAAGCCCATTCCCAGTTTATCTCCCGCATCCTGGTGGCTGCCATTCCCTG
>NW_024513336.1:0-427 GCF_017590135.1 Pyrgilauda ruficollis | reverse complement strand
AAAAATCCCCAAAAAATCCCCAAAAAGTCACTCAAAAAAAGCCCCAAAAAACCCCGGAAAAATGTGCAAAAAACCCCAAAAACTGCCCCAAAAAAACCCCAAAAACCCCTTGTGGAAAATATCCCAAAAAAACTCCAAAAAATCCAAAAAAAAACCCAAAATTCCCCCAAAAAATCCCCAAAAATTCTTTGCGAAAAATATCCCAAAAAAAGTCACCAGAAACTCCAAAAAATCCCGAAAAAACCCCAAAATTCCCCCAAAAAATCCCTAAAATTCCCCAAAATTCCCCCAAAAAATCCCAAAAATGCCAAAATCGCCCAAAAAGCCCCAAAATTGCCCAAATTCTCCTCAGGTTTTCGAGGGTGTCTACGGCAACTCGCGGATGCTGCACGTGCTGACGGCCGGCGTGGTGAGAGGGGATTTGGGG
>NW_024513335.1:0-428 GCF_017590135.1 Pyrgilauda ruficollis | reverse complement strand
CAAAGCAGACAAACCCAGAGCCCTCAGGCTGCTCCCAGGTCCCTCCAGCCCCAGCCCCAGCGTGGTTCTCCTCTCCTGGACATGCTCAGGCCCCTTCCCACCATCTCCAAGGCTGCAGCGCTCTGGGTGAGGCGCCCCAGTGCTGAGCACAGCCAGGCCAGCCCCTCTCCTGACCCGCTGCCCACACTGTGTGGGTGCCCCAGGATGCCACTGCCCTCCTGGCGATGGTTCCTGCTGAGCTGCTGCACCCAGCAGCCCCAGACCCTTCCAGAGGGCTGCTCTCCAGCCCCTCCTCTCCCAGCCCACCCTCGTGCTCAGCATTGCTCCACCCTGGGTGCAGAACCCAGCACGGGCACTCAGCAATTCTGTGCCACTGGCACTGCCCCGTGGTGCATCTGTGCAGATCCCTCTGCAAGGCCTCTGGTCCC
>NW_024513334.1:0-428 GCF_017590135.1 Pyrgilauda ruficollis | reverse complement strand
TGTCCCCAGTGTCCCCAGGTGTCCCTCAGTACCTTCCCCTGGCGGTGGAGCTGAGGCGGACAGACACGGGGACAGGTGTCCCCTCCCTGATGGCCCTGAGGATGGTGGGCAGCGGCTCCAGCTCCTCCTGCGTGGCCTGCGAGGACACCACGGGGACATCACGGGTGGCCCGGTGGACACGGAGGTCCCCGCTGGGGACAGAGGGGTGGTGGCACCTGGTCGAGGCTGGAGAAGATGTCACAGAGCAGCAGGTGGAGCGTGGCGAGCTCCAGGGCCAGGTCCACGTAGCCCTCGTAGGTGGCCATGTGGGCGCTGGCCTCTGGGGTGGCCACGGCCTGCAGGAACTCGGTCATGGTGGCCCAGTTCTGCTCCAGGAAGGCGTTCATGAAGGTCATGTAGGGCTCCTTCTCGCCAAAGCTGGGGACAAC
>NW_024513333.1:1626-5528 GCF_017590135.1 Pyrgilauda ruficollis | reverse complement strand
AACCCCAAATTTCCCCCCCCCCCTTCAAATTTCCCCACATTTGGAGCCAGCCAGGTTCATTTGCATATATTTACATATTTATTACATCATCCCCACATCGCCCCTCCCCCACCCCGGCCCTCGAAGGGCCCCAAAAATTCCCTAAAAAAAAAAAAAAATCTAATTTTTTTTTACAAAAATTCCCGATTTTCCCCCCAAAAAATTCCCGGAAAATCGCGGGAAAAAACCTGAAAAAAAATCCCAATTTTGGGGCTGAAAATCCCGAATTTGGGCTGGAAAAATCCCAAATTTGGAGCTGAAAATCCCAATTTTTAAGTGGAAAAATCCCAAATTTTGAGCAGAAAAATCCCCAAATTTGGGATGGAAAAATCCTAATTTTTAAGTGTGAAAAATCCCAAATTTTGAGCAGAAAAATCCCAATTTTGGGGCTGAAAATCCCAATTTTTAGGTGGAAAAATCCAGATTTTGGGGCTGAAAATCCCAATTCTTAAGTGGGAAAAAATTCCCGAATTTTGAGCACAAAAATCCCAATTTTTGGTTTCAAAATTCCAATTTTTAGGTGGAAAAATCCCAATTTTGAGCAGAAAAATCCCAATTTTGGGGCTGAAAATCCCAATTTTTGGGTGGAAAAATCCCAATTTTTGGGTTGAAAATCCCAATTTTGGGACTGAAAAATCCAAATTTTTGAGTGGAAAAATCCCAATTTTTAAGCAGAAAAAAATCCCAAATTTTGAGCAGAAAAATCCAAATTTTTGGGTTGAAAATCCCAATTTTGGGACTGAAAAATCCCAATTTTTGGGTTGAAAAATCCCAAATTTTGAGCTGAAAAATCCCAATTTTTAGGTGGAATAATCCCAATTTTGGGACTGAAAAATCCCAATTTTTAGGTGGAAATATCCCAATTTTGGGGCATTTTTTGGGACCTTCCCGGCCGCTCCCAAACTGGAATTTTAATTTTTTTTCCCCTAAAAATCCCAACCCCAAATCGCCTAAAATTGGGATTTTTTTAACAAAAATCTCCACTTTTCTGTGAAAATTCCGAATTTTGGTTCCATTTTCTGCCACTTTTCAAAAGATTTTTGGGGGAAAATTCAATTTTTGGGTTTTTTTGTGGCATTTTTATGGATTTTGGGGTTTTTTTTGGGTTTTTTTCCTCTTTTTTTTGTGTTTTCCATGATTTTTCTGGTTATTTTCATTATTTTTCGTGACATTTTCGGGTCTATTTTGAATATTTTCATTTCTTTTTTGACTTTTCACCAATTTTGGATTTTTTTTTTCATTATTTCCTGCCGGTTTTTCGTTTCTTTTCCCAAAATTTCCCCGATTTTTTTCCCTTTTCCTGCTTTTTTTCCCATTCCTTTTCCACCAATTTTCAGAATATTTTCATTTTTTCCTTTATTATTTGACGGATTTCTCACCATTTCTCCCCAAATTTTCCATTTTTCCCCCATTTTTAACCCTTTTCCTGCTGGATTTTTTATCATTTTTCCCCAATTTTGGATTTTCGCCTTTTTCCTCTGGATTTTTCTCGGGCTGGATTTGAATTTATTTCAATTTTTTTCTGCATTTTTTCTCAATTTTCCCCATTTTAATATTTTTTTATGATTTTTTGATTTTATTCCCATGTGCAATTCTTCTTTTTTTCCCTTTTTTTTAATATTTTCAACAATTTTGGACAGATTTTAATTTCTTTTTCATGATTTTCCCGCTCATTTTTGGACGTTTCACCCGATTTTTGACTCATTCCAATTTTTATTTTGCTTTATTTTGATTTTTTTTCCCCCCCCCATTTGAATTTTGATGGAAATTTTGGGATATTTTTAATTTTTCCTGCATTTTTACGGCTTGCAAACAGAATTTTTGGTGTTTTCTCCACGATTTTTGCCCATTTTTAGCTGAATTTTGATTTTTTTTCCATGATTTTGGGGAATTTTGTGTTGTTTTATTTATTTTACCTTTTTTGTGCCGTTTTTTCCTCTTTTCCCTCAAATTTTTTACCATTTTTGTGCCATTTTTTCTTTTTTTCCCCCAATTTTTTACCATTTTTTTCTTCTTTTCCCCCATTTTTTTACCATTTTTTCCCCCAATTTTTTCCTTTTTTCCCCCAATTTTTTTCCTTTTTTCCCCCCAATTTTTTTCCTTTTTTCCCCCAATTTTTTCGTTTTCCCCCAATTTTTCCCATTTTTGTGCCATTTTTGTGCCATTTTTCCCCTCATTTTTATCCCATTTTTGTGCCATTTTTTTTTCCCCCCAAATTTTTCCCATTTTTTCCCCCAATTTTTTCCTTTTTTCCCCCAATTTCTTTCCTTTTTTCCCCCCAATTTTTTTCCTTTTCCCCCCAATTTTTTACCATTTTTTCTTTTTTCTCCCATTTTTTTCCCATTTTGTGCCATTTTTTTCCTCTTTTCCCCCAATTTTTTCCAATTTTCCCCCAATTTTTTCCTCTTTCCCCCAATTATTTTTCCCATTTTTTACCATTTTTCCTCTTTTCCCCCCATTTTTGTGCCCTTTTTTCCTTTTCTCCCCAATTTTTACCATTTTTGTGCCATTTTTTCTTTTTTTCCCCACAATTTTTTACCATTTTTTCCTCTTTCCCCCTTTTTTTTTTCCCATTTTATGCCATTTTTTCTTTTTTTCCCCCAATTTTTTCCCATTTTTGTGCCATTTTTTCTTTTTTTCCCCACAATTTTTTACCATTTTTTCCTCTTTCCCCCTTTTTTTTTTCCCATTTTATGCCATTTTTTCTTTTTTTCCCCCAATTTTTTCCCATTTTTGTGCCATTTTTTCTTTTTTTCCCCACAATTTTTTACCATTTTTTCCTCTTTCCCCCTTTTTTTTTTCCCATTTTATGCCATTTTTTCTTTTTTTCCCCCAATTTTTTCCCATTTTTGTGCCATTTTTTCTTTTTTCCCCCAATTTTTTCCTCTTTCCCCCATTTTTTCCCATTTCTGTGCCATTTTTCCCCATTTCCCACAGAAAAATTGGAGCAAGAGCCTCAAATCCCAAAAACCTCTGATTTAATCCACTGCAAAAACAAAACCACGGAGAATTTTGGTGCAAAAAACCCAAATTTTGGGGCTTTTCGCCGCTCAAACCCTCAAAATTTGGGTTTTTTTTTTTCCCAGAATCGGGAAATTTTGGGGGAAAAAATGGGAATTTCAAGCCCAAGTCACCGCAGGGGAAAATCCTCGGGAATTTGGGGAGAATTTGGGATTTATTTACAATTTTTATGGCTGAGGAAGGGCCCAAAAAGGGACAAAATTGCCCCAAAATTGCCCCAAAATCCAGCCCGAGGATCCGGCTGCTCCCGGGGCAAATTCCGGGGATTTTTGGGAATTTTTTGGGGTTTTTTTGGGTGGAATTGGGTTTTTTGGGGTGGGATTTTGCTTTTTTGGGGTGGGATTTTGCTTTTTCGGGATCAAATTTGGGGTGTTTTGGTCAGATTTGGGGTTTTTTGGGGAGGATTTGAGATTTTTTTTGGTCTCAATTTGGATGTTTTGGACTCAATTTCCATTTTTTGGGGCTCAATTTTCACTTTTTGGGGCTCAATTTTCACTTTTTGGGGCTCAATTTTCACTTTTTGGGGCCAATTTCTCTCCTTTCCTTGCTGTGGAGCCTCAGATTTTCCCTCCAGCCGCGGATTTTGGGTGGATTTGGGTGGATTTGGGGTAAATTTTGGGCAGATTTGGGCACACCTGGCTGGATTTCAGCAGACCTGACCAGATTTTGGGTGGATCTGGGTGGATTTTGGGTGGATCTGACCGGATTTTGAGCAATTCTGACCAGATTTTGGGTGGATTTTGGGTAAATTTTGGGTGGATTTTGAGCAATTTGGGTGGATCTGGGTGGATTTTGGGTGGATTTGGGTGGATTTTGGGTAAATTTTGGGTGGATTTTGAGCA
>NW_024513333.1:0-1389 GCF_017590135.1 Pyrgilauda ruficollis | reverse complement strand
TTTGGACAGATTTAACCCCACCTGCCCACATTTTGGACAGATTTAACCCCATCAGACCAGAATTTGGAGCTGCTTTAACCCCACCTCCTCACATTTTGGACAGATTTAACCCCACCTGCCCACATTTTGGACAGATTTAACCACACCAGACCAGGTTTTGGACAGATTTAACCCCATCAGACCAAATTTTGGACAGATTTAACCCCATCAGACCAAAATTTGGACAGATTTAACCCCACCTGCCCACATTTTGGACAGATTTAACCCCACCTGCCCACATTTTGGACAGATTTAACCACACCAGACCAGGTTTTGAGCAGATTTAACCCCACCTGCCCACATTTTGGACAGATTTAACCCCATCAGACCAAAATTTGGACAGATTTAACCCCACCTCCCCACATTCTGAGCACATTTAACCCCACCTCCCCACATTCTGAGCCTCTCCAACCCCACCTCCCCACATTTCACCCCCTCCCCACCCCATTTCCCACCCCCCCAAGCCCACCCCTCACTGACAGAAGGGCGACGCCGTGGGGTCGAAGCCCTTGAAGACGTCCTTGAGCGATCCCTTGTCCCCCCCATCCTCGGGGGGCTCCCGGCCGGGGCTGCCCCCCGGGAAGGGGCTCCCGGTGCCCGGGCGAGCGCCGGCCTTGGCCAAACCGAACACGGGGGGCACGGGGGGCACGGGCAGGTTGTGGAGGGCGGGCTGGGCGCTGCCCCCCTCGCCCGGAGCCGCGGCTTTGCCCCGGGGCCGGTTGTAGCTGTTGTACCTGTCCGTGGGCTCCGGGGGCTCCGGTTGTTCCAGCGCCGAGCGCCGCACGAACGGCGGCTCCTTGAGCCTGCCCGCCCTGCCTCCGTCCCCGGGGGGTTTTTGGGATGAATTCCCCTCGTTTTGGGGCTCTTTGCTAGGAGTCCGGGGGTCGTAGAGGCTGATGGCGCTCAGGACGCTGCTGCTGCTCTGGCCGGAGCTGCCCCAGCTCAAGCGGGGGTCGTAGGGGGCGATGGGATCGTCCTCGTCCCCCCCGGGCGTTCCGCATTCCGGGGGTTTTTGGGAATTGCCGCACTCCGGGGGTTTTTGGGAGTTGCCGCACTCCGGGGTTTTTTGGGAATTGCCGCATTCCAGCGGTTTCTGCAGGCGGGGGTCGGCGGGAGGAGCTTTCCTGACGCGGGGGTCGCTGGGTTTGTCCCCC
Source organism: Pyrgilauda ruficollis (assembly GCF_017590135.1). Taxonomy (NCBI): domain Eukaryota; kingdom Metazoa; phylum Chordata; class Aves; order Passeriformes; family Passeridae; genus Pyrgilauda; species Pyrgilauda ruficollis. The sequence goes on along the minus strand of NW_024513333.1, from coordinate 196 downwards.
GCCGAGGTGGCCGTGACGCTTTTGAGGATCCTCGAGAGCAGCTCGAAGTCGGGCAGCGAGGATGACGACGATGATGAAGAAGACGACGACGATGACGACGACGATGATGATGATGATGAAACAGCCTCCCGCTGCTGCCGCGGGTCCGAGGGGGGTCGCAGCAACCGGGGGTCGGCGGAGGGGGTGGGGAGGGGAC
>NW_024513332.1:0-428 GCF_017590135.1 Pyrgilauda ruficollis | reverse complement strand
TTAATTAATTAATTAATTAATTGCTCAGGCATTTCACAACTAAACTGAAGGAAAACCACAAACCATGAGAGTGCAGCAGAAATGCCAGAGAATGCTGACAGATCTCCAGCTCCACTCAGTGCAACTCCAGAGCTCCTTAACAGAACCAACACACCCAAAATCTCCAATCTTGTGCTTTTCTCAGCACAAGTCAATATGAGCAGCAGCCACATGGCATGTGAGGAACGGAGTGGTTTTATTAAGTTTGCAATTCCTTGATCTGCTTTCCCTTCTCCAGCTGCTCCTGAAGCACCTCCCATGCCAGAATAATCTTTCAGTGCTGGAATAAACCTCTGAGGGAGCTGTGCACCCACCTTTTCCAGAGAGCTGATGCATCACAACCTCATAAAGGTAATAGGATGAAAACACAAAAGGAAACGAGAGAGAGA
>NW_024513331.1:0-428 GCF_017590135.1 Pyrgilauda ruficollis | reverse complement strand
TGCCCACTGACCCCCTGGACACTGACCACTGACCCCTCACACCTCGGACACTGACCCCTGACCCCCAGGACCTTCGGACACTGCCCACTGACCCCTCACCCCTCGGACAGTGACCCCAGACGCCCCCAACCCAAATTTGGGGGGATGGGCACAGCCCCTCCCCCACCCCGGCACCCCCAACTGCCCCTGGGGGTGGGGGAGGGGCTGGGGGTGCCCCTCCCCCATTATTGGGGGCTCCCCTCCCCCATTTTTATTTGGGGGGTCCCAACCCCCATTTTTGGGGGGGGGTCTCCCCTCCCTGTTTTAATTTGGGGGGGTCTCCCCCTCCCCCTTTTATTTTTGGGGGGGGTCTCCCCCTGCTGCCATTGGGGCCCCCCCGTTGTTTGGGGGGGGGTCTCCTCTTCCTGCCCCTCCCCCCGTTATTTGGG
>NW_024513330.1:0-428 GCF_017590135.1 Pyrgilauda ruficollis | reverse complement strand
AGATGGGAAAAATGCTGCTCCTGGATCTGGCTGGATCCTGGGAAAAGGGAAAATCCAACCGGATCCATGCCTTTTCCATGGATGTTTTTCCCATCGTCTCCGAGGTTTCCCATCTCAGATTCCTCAGAGCTGCCGGGCATGGGATGGGAGGAGGACACTGGAATATTCTGGATCTGCTGGAAAATCCCAAAAATCCTTGGAAAACGCCCTCAGCAGAGCCAGGACCAGGGAAAAACACAAACATCCAAGGATGGAAGTTCTGGATTTTTCATTCAATCCAGCTGGGCTTTTCACTTGGATCAAGGCTGGATTTTCCTTGGATCCAGCTGAGATTTTTCCTTGGACCCAGCTGAGATTTTTTCTTGGATCTAGCTTGGATTTTTCCTTGGACTTTTCCTTGTATCTAGCCAGGATTTTTCCTTGGATCC
>NW_024513329.1:0-428 GCF_017590135.1 Pyrgilauda ruficollis | reverse complement strand
AATCCCCACAAAAATCCCCACAAAAATTCTCAAAAATAGAAAAAAACCCACAAAAATCCCCCCAAAAAACCCCTAAAAATGGCCCAAAAAACCCTGAAATCATGGGAAAATCACCCCAAAATTTCCCCAAAATTTCAAAAAAGATTCCCTAAAAATTGCCAAAAAAAACCACCCAAAATGCTGGAAAAATCCATTAAAAAATCCACCCAAAATTCCTAAAAAAGTCCCCTAAAAAATCCAAATTTATCCCAAAATCCAGGGGGGCTCGCAGCTCTCCGCCCTCTTCAAGGTCAGAACTCCCCAAAAATTCCCAAAATTCCCAAAAATTCCCACAAAAATTCTCAATAATAAAAAAAAAACCTCCGAAAATCCCCAAAAAAAACCCTAAAAATTGCAAAAAACACCCTAAAATAATGGAAAAATCGCCA
>NW_024513328.1:0-428 GCF_017590135.1 Pyrgilauda ruficollis | reverse complement strand
AATTATCTGATTTTTAGTTGGGAATAAATGTTTTCCCCCCAATTCTTGCTGTCAATCCCCACTACACGACAAAATAAAAGAAAATAAATATTTTTTTTTTTTTTTACCAAAGAAAATAAAGGATTTTTATCAAAGCAAATAAAGAATTTTACCAAAGAGAATAAAGAATCTTTACTAAACTAATCTGCTTTTCCTCAGCAGGTAAATGTTCCAGGAGAGGGGAGCTGCCAACCCAAAGTGCCCAGGGCTCATTTTTAGGGTTCAGTTTTAGGGTTCAGTTTTAGGGTTCAGTTTTGGGGCTCAGAGATGCCCAAACTCTTCAAGACCACCCCCCATGCCAAATTCTTGCTCCTAATTCGCACCTCACAACTAAAGGAAAAGAAAATAAAGCACTTTTACCCAAGAAAATAAAGAATTTTTACCAAAGA
>NW_024513327.1:0-428 GCF_017590135.1 Pyrgilauda ruficollis | reverse complement strand
ACAAGATCTGCCTTTAAACTACCTGGTGTGTGTCAGAATTAATTTAAAAAACACAGATGAAATGACAAAAGATGTTTCAGTGGGTGTGCACATGCACACGAAATTACTTTCCTTTTTGGTGAGATCAGGTGTCTTGGTTCTATGAGTTCTCAAATTTTTTTCTGAGAAAACAGGCTTGGCATTTGAATTTGTAACATGAAACACATAAATCTACGGAAATATGAACTAAAAAAAGAAGGCAACAAAACAAAACAACAAACCCCAAACAAAACCAAAACAATAAACTCTTCAAAATTACTTTCATGCTTTCTTTAATTTAATGTTTCTTGGCTTTTCCCCTACAAATCACCTTGAAATTAAATCATTATTCCTTATTCTGACTTGGTTAGAAGTGATTTTTTTATTGTTTCCTCTGGCTAGCAAAAAAA
>NW_024513326.1:0-428 GCF_017590135.1 Pyrgilauda ruficollis | reverse complement strand
CCAGCTGCTCCTGGGCATGGAGCTCAGGTAGTGCTGGTGCTGGGTGGGTTTTACTGCTGCTACCACCAGACACTGGGGTGACAGCTCCATCTCTTTATTGCAAGAGAAGAGCTGATTTTGGAAGCTCTCAGACAGTGCTCAATTGAGCACTTCCAAATCCTTTCCTAGGGCTTTCACCTTCGGCCCTTCATGGAGAGCTGGGCCTGTGGCCTCAAAGTACCGCAGAGCTTGGAGGTGCAAATGAAAACTCATCAGACTCAGAGCTGCTGCTATTGCTCTTCTGGCTGTAAAGGTCTTGTGACCAGCCACCAGCTTTCAGCTTTTCTTCAAGGTGGTGCCTGCAAAGAGAGGAGGTGACCGAGGCCCCCGCTGCCAGTGGCACACAGGGACCCTCCTGCAGTGGCACAGCAGGGCCCAGAGCTGGCAAG
>NW_024513325.1:0-428 GCF_017590135.1 Pyrgilauda ruficollis | reverse complement strand
GACAACAAAATATTTTCTTTACACTTCCCACTCAGCCACCAACAGCCTTTTTCCTCATCAGTTCTCCCTTAAGTCGCTCAGATGAAGCTGCATCCAAGTTTCCAAGAGTTCCTCCAGAGAGAACCACAACATCTTCAGAGGAGGGAACCATGCTGTTATCAAAGGCACTTGGGGACAGAGAACAGTGCCTAAACTCACTGTGCCAAAATAATGTTGCAATCTGGATAAGAAAATTGTCAGAGAGATGCCTCTGCCCCAATTAAGGTGCTAACAAGAACAAATCCAAAGTGGATTTTATTGAACATTAAATGCGAGGTAGAGAGAGATGGAAAAAGAGAAAAAGAAAGAAGAGGTGGTACAGCAAGGGAGTGATAGGGACAGAGACCTCCCAAGGGACAGGTACAGTGTGACATTGTCCCCTGTGTGCG
>NW_024513324.1:0-428 GCF_017590135.1 Pyrgilauda ruficollis | reverse complement strand
ATTCAAAGGGACTTTGACAGGCTGGAGCAACAGGCTGAGAGGAACCACATAAAGTTCAACAAAGGAAAATGCAAATCCTGGCCCTGGGGAGGAACAACCCGGTGAACTGATACAGCTGGAGGCTGAATGACTAGAAAGCACCTTAGTAGAAAAGGACTTAGGGAGTCTTGTAGACCACCAGATGACCACAAGCCAGCAAGCTCGGAGTTAAGAACACGGAAAGCACCCAGGGCTGCAGGTGGGAGTGCTGCCAGCAAGCATTACTCAGCACTGGCAAGCACAGCTGGAGTGCTGGGCTCAGGTCTGGACTCCCAGACAGATAAGGACAGACAGGAGCAAGCTCAGCAAAAGACCATGAAGATAATGACTGGGGCATCTGACATTGAAAGAGAAGCTGAGAGAGCTGGGATGCTTAGCCTTGGGATGGG
>NW_024513323.1:0-428 GCF_017590135.1 Pyrgilauda ruficollis | reverse complement strand
TGCCACAATTTTTTGTTTTCTTTGTCACCTTCTAGAAATATCTGAAACTTTTTAGTTAACTCACACTCTTTCACACATTAATGGGGAAAAAATTCAGTTCAAACAGTTAAATTCTGGCAGTTAGAAGAGTTGAAGACATGGTGACATGGGGAGTGTTGGGCCTTCTTAATAACAGGTGGTGCTGCCAGCTCTGCCTCCAAAACTAACTTTATTTTGTTCTTTGGCTTTTGCACACCAGGGATTTCAAAAAGCCTAGCAGACTTTTAAGCTGGAGCACAATCAGTTCATGAGTAGGTGTATCTGCGAGGGGCACAAACCATAGCATGTGGCTGTCAGAGACCCAGATGCACTGCAGTTTTGTGTTCTTAACACAGCTACTAAAATCTTTCACCTTTTTCTGTATTATTGTTGTTATTATCATCATCATT
>NW_024513322.1:0-5397 GCF_017590135.1 Pyrgilauda ruficollis | reverse complement strand
GAGAGGAAAAACAGAAGAAGAACTACTGCAGATAACACTGAAAATGGTAGGTGAAATGATACCTCTTGCATTTAAATGACCTCTCAGACCTTTTCATCCCAAAGAATACTCTTTGTGGGATTTAATGTTTGGAGAACCTGAAGTGGATGTAAAATCTGACTTTCTTGACTTTTTCAGGACATGACAGCACTGCAGATCTGCAATGACAACTCGCCTGAAAAGTGCAAACAGGTTCCTGTCCTTCCATTCAGCATGCACTTGGAGCTACCTGTGGTTTGCTACAGTGCTCTACCAGGGCAAGGAAAATAAATGGCACAGAAATCCAGGGGGACCTGAAATCAAATAATACATTATGTCCTGCTTAAAAGTTCTTATCACAATGCTTATGTGCCTTTGAAACTTCAATACAGAAATTATTTTTGTACCACTGTTCCACACATCCATGGCCATATTGAACCAAGAAAACATGTAAATTCAACATAATGATTTCTGCTTCACAAACATCAGAAATATCTTCACAGTTTTCAGCCTCGTGCAGAAAATCAGTAAGAAAAAAAAACTGAGATGGCTTGGACACCATTACTTTTTGTATTTTCATTAGGCTTCACTTTGGAACTGCAGTAAAAATCTGAACTTCTTTTAGAAGCAAATAGCATGCATTAATGAAGCTTTCTTTTTTCCCTTTTTGTTCAGGATTTCTTTTTCATCAGTGCATGTGTAGATGGTGCCTTTTTTCCAAAGAGTCCCAGGGAATTACTGTCTGAAAAATCAATCAATGAGGTCCCATACATCATAGGAGTAAATAACTATGAATTTGGATGGGTGATTCCTATGGTAAGACATTAAGAAGGTTGTTATTTAAACATGATTTTGTAAATAGAGGCTGTTTTATTAAGTATGAATCTTTGTATCACACAGATGATGAAATATCCTCCTTTTGTGGATGGTCTGGATAAAGATGTTGCACGTCAAATTTTACAGAGCAACTTAGCAATATTCATTAAGGTAAGAGACCAGTTTCAGAATAACCCAGTGCTGCTGCTTTGCTGGTTGGGCTGTTTTTATCCCTGGAGGGACACATTTCACAGGAAAATGTCATTGTGCTGGACAGCTCCATGAACTGGGGCAGAAACAGGCACCGAGGTGCTGCATTCCTGTTACCTCTAGTGACTGGAAACACTCTCTACATTTCCAGCCTAAATGCCCCTCTTCTTCAAAAGGAGTTCTGTGGGAATCCAGGAGTGGTGCATGTACCTAAGCAAGGTTTCTTGGGACATTTCAGATACCCCCAGGTTATGCAAGACATGAGAGTTCCAGCAGGTGTGGCAGGAGACCCAGGGGACACAATCTCCTGAAGCAGTAGCTGGGCACTGGAGAGGAGGAAAGCCTGAGAGATTTGGGGTGCACTGACACCCTCATTCAGTTTCTCGAGGTTTTGCTTCCCTGTAATTTACAAATCTCTTGCCTTTCTGGTGCCTTTGTGCTCTCCTGAAACTACTGCATAGAAAAGTAGAGATGAAGAGGTAAGAATTAAGGACCCTAGAAGCAGGGCCAGTACTTGCCAGGACCTTCAATGACACAAATATCCGCCATGACCATGGAAATGCAGAGCCCAGGCGTGTTCTGCACAGGAGAAATTCTGGTCATCTACAACAATCAATGGATTTTATGAAATCCAGCAGGATTTCTGTGCTGTTATGAAGGCGTTTCCACAGAAGAGAGAACAATCAGCATCACTGGCTGCTGTTTATCTGAAGGCAGTTGAGCCTTTGATCTTGCATCCCTCTCTTCCCTGAGATCACCTGTATCCATAGCTGTGTAACCCCAATCTGAGCTCCCAGCCACACTCTGACACAGCTGGGGGTTTTCTCTGAAAGCTGTTGTTTGGGGATTTGCCAGGGATGTGCTGAGGCCACACTCACCCACTGCTGTTACTCCCTATAATATTCATCATCATTATAATGGTTTTTATTGCTGTTTCAGGGCCTGACGACTGAAGTTGTTGACAGAGTGTACAAGGAGTACATGGGGGATGCAGAAAGCCCTGCCCAGGTCCGAGATGGCCTCCTGGATGCAATGGGAGATGTCTACTTTGTCATCTCAGCTGTGGAAGTGGCCAGACACCACAGAGGTAAGCCAGCAGCTTCAGAACAGCTGTAGAATTCGATCTGGGGGGGCTGTGGACAGTGTGCAGCACTTCTCACTATCCAGAGAACTGGTAGTGTTTTTATTTAAGCAAAACGGTTTTTCATGAAAGTTTATCATCTTTGGAGCAGTATTTTCAGCTCTCAAAACAGCACTTTTCTGTATCCTCTAGATGCTGGCAACCCAGTCTACTTTTATGAATTTCAACATCGACCGAGTTCAGCGGAAGGTTTGGTACCAGAGTTTGTAAAAGCAGATCATGGAGCTGAGGTTGCCTTTGTCTTTGGAAAGCCATTCTTAGCTGGTGATGTACCCATAGTTACTCCATATTTCTTTTAGAACCTCATTATTACTCATTTCAATTACTGCAGGCCCTTAGAATAGAATTTCTCTCTTACAAGCATCAAAAACCTTTTACATACAATAAGCATACCTTATATATCATAAGCATCATTATGAGCATAAACATTTCCGTCTTCAGTAGTAGATACTTTTCATTACATCATTCATCTGCAGGTCTCTCCTAGAAAAACCTCCAAGTGCTCAGGGCAACCCAGGGAAGTGTTGCAATTGCTGTAGCTGATACTTATTTTTTAATTTCTAATGTGGCCCTTTCATCTCTCCTTTGCAGGAGGTGCTACAAAAGAAGAAAATGAGCTCAGCAGAACTGTTATGAGATACTGGACCAACTTTGCTAAAAATGGGTGAGAATCACTACGCTAATTACAGCTCAAGTTCAGCCTGTGCTGCCCAGAACATACTTACCTGCCTGAAGCAGTACTTGTATGGTGGTTCCTAGAAATTTGGCAGAATTTAAGATAAATATTGAAGCAATTTCTCTTCCTAATGGTCTTCTTAAAGCAACCTGCAGACACGAGGAAGAAAAAAATCTAAGAGCAGTTACTCCATCTGCAATGGAGTTTTAGATCTAAAATTAACGGCAACTATTACACTTTTGCTGTTCCACTGATGAGCATTTTCAAAAAATGCTGTCAATTTATTCAGGTACCAGAATCACATCATCTGGGCTCACCTGCTGGCTTTCTGAAATGCTCTGAACCTGAGCAGTCAGAGAGCAATGGATTGGCAAGTGGAGAGCTAACTTTTCCTCCTATTATTTCCAGAAATCCCAACGGAGAGGGCTTGGTCCATTGGCCTCAGTATGACCTGAAGGAAAAATACCTGGGAATAGACCTGGAGCAAAAGGCAGCAGAGAAACTGAAAGAGCGCAGAGTGGAATTTTGGGCACAGCTCAGGAAACAAAGTCAAACTGGAAGGAGAAAACACACAGATTTATAAGATCTATGGATGCTACAGTTTGCTTTAACACACAAAGGAAAGTCAAAGAAAATGAGTTTGACAGCATACAGAGTAATAATCACCTTCTAACTCACTGTTGTGTAATCTGCTAGCAAAAAAAACCCCACAATCTTTCCATGTCCAGACAAACCATGGTACCTACTCAGTGCATATCAAAACTGAATACTGAGGTGGGAATGGGCAAATGAACTGAAATCTATAGGAAATGATCAATACAGAATATACCCTAAGTGTCAGACTGTTTTATAAGCTTATGCCCTTCTTCTTGCAGAAGAGCATGTTCAGTTGTCCTTCCTAGAGACTCTTTCTGCTTTCTTTAACTGGAATTAGCTTGTAGGCAGCAGAGAAGAGCATCCCTCACATTACACCTGTGGGGCGGGCTTGACACCTCGCAAAAGAGGACAGAAAATCTCTACCTGTTTTATTGCTTTTTGATTGTTATAAATAAATGTTGCTTTGATTTTTTGGAACTACCTTTTCTTTCACTTAACTGACAGAGGCCAATTGCGAGGTCAAGTCACAGGCGAGAAGCCAGAAACGTGCCCAGGTTCTTTCTTCCGCCTAAATGGTTTCAGGTACAGATCTTTTCAGGTTTCTGTGCAGGATCTGAGGCTTATGGCTCTTTCACAAACTCTTCTGGGGTGTGACTTGTGTGTCCTTCTACCCTTCCTGGCAAATGCCCACTCCAGTGGCTGCAGGAGGATGCAGTGCTGGCAGGACAGATGCCCACGGAGGCAGAGGGGGGAGCAAAGGCTGCAGGTGCTCCCTGCACGTTGCTGGCCCAGCACCACCAGAGAGAAGATCTGCTGACATGCAGAGTGTGACCCCCAGCCTCCCACAGCTGGGGAAGGGGTCAGGGCACACAAGGAGGGCAGTGCCTTTTTTGCCAAGTTCCATGGCAAGCAGGATACAAAGGAACAATGTAGGAAGGCAGGAGAGCTCTCCTCATGACCATAAACAAACAAGCAAACAGCCCTACTCCAACCACCCCTTCAACTGGTGCCCAGCTCCCACATCCCACAGCACCCTGGGGCTCTCACAGGGACAGCCCAAGCTCCTGCTGCAGGTGTTGACTCCTTTGGAGGTGTCTTCTTCCTCCTCACCTCTGGGTGCACTTGCTTTTGTACACCTGTGGATCTCAAGCAGTGCCATCTGCACTACCTGGCCATCCCTTTTTGTGCATTTTCCATACCTTGTGAAGAACACCAGTTGTGGCAATTAGTAACAGCTAACTGCAGCAACCATGCTGCTAGTTCTGTCACACATTTCTTACCCCTTCCCTTGTTTTGGTCTGACACAGCCTTTATGTCCATTAGTGGTGTGTTTGTTGAATCAATGTGTCTGTCCCTGTACATTCACAAAAATCATTATCCTAACAAGACAGAAGAAACAAAGAGGGAGATTTAATCTGTGAAACAGAGAGTCCAACAAGCTCTTAGTGATGTCCAGGTGTTAGAAATACAAATTCCTGGTCAGCAGAATTGCCTTGTTAAGGTTTGGGGCTGGACGTGTTCCGATGGTCTCAGCCCCGCGGGAGGTGAACAATGCTGCGTGTGCCTCCCTTGAGCTGCTTGGCCTAAAGGAAGCTGTGAGCAGCAAGGTGGAGTGTGCACGCCAGCTCCAGCAGCTCTGTGGCATTGGAGTCCCTGGCTTGATAGACAGGGACCTTCACTTGTCACGTTCCATCTGGGGCTGAAGGCATCTCAGTTCTCAGGAGCTGGGCTGTGGGAGGATCAGACCCATGAGCCGTCTACACCTGGGAGTTTTGAACTCTCTATATAAGAAAGCTTCGAACAATAAAGCACACAGTTTGTCACATGGAGCCTTGGGGTGGGTGTGGGTGTGGGAGTGCCATCCCTGTCTCCAAGCACCAACCCCACAGAACATGTGGATTCCAGTGTAACACAGCTCCACCTGTCTGAGCCTGCCAAT
>NW_024513321.1:1044740-1062155 GCF_017590135.1 Pyrgilauda ruficollis | reverse complement strand
TTCAGCCCGCGCGTCTCCCGGTTGGTTTGCTACGCTTTTGGGCACCTTTACATTTCTCTGGCTCAAGATATCTTTCCCTCCCCCTCCCGCTGTGCCGCTCACTGGCCCGGGCCCCGCCCGTGCCGCTTGTTCGCCTGAGGTAAACAACCAAGAGAAAAAAAAAGAAAGCCGCAGCTTTACTTCTCAGGCAGGAGGGGGTGGCTGGGTTCTGTCGTACCTTACCTGCGCCGCTCTCTGATTCTAGCCCGCTCTGCGGGCTACACCGAGACAGCTCCGCACCACTCGCTTCTACCCCCTCCTTTTGCTCTTTTTCAACCCCATGTTTTATGCCTTACTTACCTCCTTAACCCTATTTTAGTTGCAGAACTGCTTTCTCCTGTTTTTACTGGTATACCAAAAACCGTTGCTGACCTACTAGTCACGTAGCAAACTGAACTACGGATTTTTAGTCAACAAACTAACAAGCTCTCTTACCTGTCCCTGGATCCAGCGAGGTTTGTCGTTCCTCCCGATCCAGCCAGTGATCGATCCAATAATCCCCCTGCCCTCCCCGGACTCCTTTCCAGGGCTCTTTTGCGTTGATGTGTGTGTTCCAAATGAGCTTCCACTCACTTCCCCCGCAACCGACAGCTTTCCTCGCGGAAAAAACGGAACTGCGGTCTTGGGGTCCGCACTCGCTTCGTGATAATATCACATCTCACACACACATTCGATCACTCCCCACCCAACCACACGATACTTACAGTTCGTTTTCCCGTGTGGAGTCTTCGTGCAAGTAGATTTTACGAGTAAAATAGCTGGCTTCCATGGAGAGCTACCTCCGTCCTCGAGAGCTCTGGGCCTGTTCTGCCGTTTGGTTGTGGCTAACTTTCTGGCTACAGAAAAATTCGTTTTTATCTGATTGGTTCCGATGGGTTTACCCAATCTTGTCTGGCCGCTGAAATCAGCGGGGCACGGCCCGGACCCCAAGAGGGGACCCTGGAATCCTTATCAGATATCACGTCGGACTGGTCACCAAATTGTTATAAATGAAAAATGAAAAATAGCCAATTTTAATAAAAATATAAAAAAATAAAATTTATTTCTCGACCGTAATACAGTCTCAACAGCCACCAACCAAATCGGACAGTGTACCACCCCTGGGAGGTGATGCGGGTGAACATGAGATTGGCCTCGCTAGTACCAATTCTACCCCGTCCACCCTGGCTGCTTCGAGGCAGCAGTTCTTATACAGTTTATTTCGCCCACAGCAGAATGTCTTTATTTCTTTCTGAGTTCTTCATATTCAAGTTGGTTTCTTTCTCTGGCGAGGGCTGCACAAAGCCTCTGTCTGGGAATAGAATAATATGCTTCCCCAATTCCCGGAACCTGGCATTCAGATGGAAGGTGTTGATGGCCCTGGTCATCTCAGATAGGCATCTTGTCTGGGCCATCATCTCCTGGGCATCACTGGGTGTAGGTTCTTGTGAATGCCCATCTCCTGTGCAGCCAAAGTTTCCTTCGAATGCAAATGTGGTGGTGCCTCTCTGTCCATCTGCCGCGGTTTCGCCATCCTGGGGAAGAATCCCCGCCCCCCCTTTGTACACCAGTAGCTTATTTTATACATATATATTTTGATACAGCTTTTATTCCCACGAATTACTACCCATATCTATAACACCTAATTATCTGATTTAAATTATAAATAAGTTCTCTGGCACCTGATATTGATTCATTAGGATTCTATGTGGCTGGTCCATAGTGTTAAATGATTCGCTCAAGTGGCCATTCATCTTTTCCCCATTTTGGGTGCTCCCTCCAGCCAGGTGTGGAGGGTTGGGTTTTTCTCTCCTTTTCTTTCCTTGTTACTTGTGGAATTTTTTTCCCATTGAGTTGCTAAGAAGCACTGATGACTGGGTGCTTGAGATGGCCAGGAGGGGGAACTCCTCTGGTTTTTGGGAGTTTCTCTGGGGGGGACAGAGATACTGCAAGAATGGTGGTCAGGTAAAAAAGACGGGGTTGGGGGCAGCTGCCCTCTCTCACTCTTTGGCATTGGAGGAGGACGGCCAGGCTGTCACTTACTGCAGGGATAATTCACCGGCACCGCTGGAGCTCAGCCCTGAGGGACCTATAACCATCTGCTCTTGTGCCCCGGGAATCCTGAACTTCGCCTCTCCCTGCCCTGCTTGGAGCTGGGCCGCTGCTGCCCCGCCCCCGCTGTTCTTCGGTACTGCTCTGGATTTCTCCATGCTGTAGTCTGCCCCCTGCTGCCTTGCCGGCTCGTCCCCACACTTGCAGCTACCACCGCGGAACTTCTGATACATTTCACCCACCAGCCCGGGATTTTTGCTCATTCCTGCCGGCTGTGACGGTAACCGCACCAAAGAGGAAAGTGCCTGCAGTTGAGAAGACTGTTACCGGGCTGGTTCTGTTTGTGGTTAATGCCATAGTTATTGTCTTGTTTGCCTTGTGTGAAAAAACGCCATTGGCTTGTGTTAAAATTTTAGAAGTTTAATAGTAATAAAAATTAGGACAATAAGAATTTGGACAATCAAAGTTAGGACAATAAAAGACAATAAAAAGCAAAGAATTATGGATGTCTGGGCACTTTGCTCTGCCACAAAGCATGTTTTGCTAACAAAGGATTAACCCTTAAAAGCAATAGCCTATTGCATATTCATATATCTCATACATGATTCAAACATTCCTTTGAAAATAAGGGTGTTTTCTGCTTAATGACAACTTCCCCCCCTCATCTTGTAAATCAATTTTCTTGGTTCCTCGGATTCTGGGCCTTTCCGATAAGGAAGCAATAATTCTTCTCTTGGGATCTTGGTGTCTTGTTGCTGTTATCTCTATGTGAAGAACTTCTTGATTATCTTATCCATTCCTTGAGCTAGTTACAAAAAGTATCTTACATCACATAGTTTCTATTTTAATATTATGCTATAGCCTGAAAACCTTATTTACCACACTACTTAAAAGAGATTAATGCAGCATAACTTTCCAACATAACACATATAGTATTCATTTTAATATTTGCGGAGTCAATAATATAATATGCATTTTTCAGACCTTGTTATACATACTAGTAAAGAACTGTTATTCCTATCCTCATATCTTTGCCTGAGAGCCCCCTTAATTTCAAAATTATAATAATTTGGAGGGAGGGGGTTTACATTCTCCGTTCCAAGGGAGGCTCTTGCCTTCCCTAGCAGACACCTGTCTTTCAAACCAAGACACCAGGGATGCATTAATTGACCACTTTTCTCTAATTGGATCATCATATACCTTGATTCCTAACTGATTTCCCTGAAGTTGTGGTAGCAAAATAAACAACGGTCTAATATACCCTACATAACATATCCCTGACCAGTTTGGAAGTAACTTGAAAGAGGCATGTTGGCCACCCATGGCCAGTTGTCAAATCTTCCTGGCCCTCCACAGACCCAACAATTGACCAGATTAAAAGTTTTTTGCTACTTCTTCTCCTAGAACTAAAAAAAATTATTCTTGCACCTCTGGCCCAAGCCTAACTGACAATATAAATATTAGGAAAAACATTCTAATGGGGTAATCTAATTTCCTAATATATTTTTCATGTTGTCTTCTGCACCGCCTGTGATGAGTGAAGGCACAGAAACAGCTTAGCATAAAGAAAACAATGACAGTTGAAGATTAGCCCCCAATGATGGGAGAACTGAAAGGAGGGATGCCCATACAGACTATTTCAGCAGACAGTCTGTGGGTAGGCACACGAGGCTTCCCCCGATGTTGACACAGTGGCTGCTGCTCCAGTCCACTCCTGTGGAGTGTCAGTCGTGGCTTCCCATCCTTCTCCTCCAGCTGAGATGTCCAAATCTCTGGGACTTCAGAGACCTTGACCCGAGTGTGATGGGTACACCCGTGTTCAGCTGTCTTGACGGCTGTTTCTGTGGTCAGTGACACTTGGAAAGGTCCATGCCACTTCACCACCAGGGGTGCTTCTTTCCACTCCTAAACTAGGACCCAATCTCCTGGCTGGATGTTGTGAACAGCAAATACCAAAGGCAGGGTCCATGCCAGCTGAGCTTCCTGTCAAAGAGATTTCTCAAGAGAGTATTCTGGACACATACTGTTTTTAATATACATCACTTATTTCTACCCCCTGCACTAGGTTGAGAATTACAAGGGTAAGCAATTCCAAACATCAATTCAAAGGGAGATAATTTAAATCTCCCCTGGGTCAAGCCCTTATTCTTGCTAAAGCCACTGGCAAAAGCTGTACTCACAGCATCTTAGTTTCTATCACCAGCTCCAGAAGGTGTTTCTTTATTTCTCCATTCATTCTTTCAACCCAGCCCATGCTCTGGGGGTGCCACGGGGTATGGAGGTTCCATTGTATTCCTAAAGCAGTCATAACCCCTTGAAGGATTCTTCCCATGCCACTTCACCACCAGGGGTGCTTCTTTCCACTCCTAAACTAGGACCCAATCTCCTGGCTGGATGTTGTGAACAGCAAATACCAAAGGCAGGGTCCATGCCAGCTGAGCTTCCTGTCAAAGAGATTTCTCAAGAGAGTATTCTGGACACATACTGTTTTTAATATACATCACTTATTTCTACCCCCTGCACTAGGTTGAGAATTACAAGGGTAAGCAATTCCAAACATCAATTCAAAGGGAGATAATTTAAATCTCCCCTGGGTCAAGCCCTTATTCTTGCTAAAGCCACTGGCAAAAGCTGTACTCACAGCATCTTAGTTTCTATCACCAGCTCCAGAAGGTGTTTCTTTATTTCTCCATTCATTCTTTCAACCCAGCCCATGCTCTGGGGGTGCCACGGGGTATGGAGGTTCCATTGTATTCCTAAAGCAGTCATAACCCCTTGAAGGATTCTTCCCGTAAAATGAGTTTCCCTATCTGAGTCTATTGCTTCTAGAATCCCATATCTTGGAATTATTTGTTCTAAAAATACTTTAATAACTGATCCTGTAGTTGCTGAAACAGCTGGAAATGCTTCTGGTCACCCTGTTAGCTGACATACTATTACCAGAAGATATTTAAACTTTGCCACTCAGAGTATTTTTGTAAAATCAGCCTGGTATCTTTGTAAGGGGCATACAGCCCAAGGCCTCCCTCCCCTGGCAGTTTTCTTTGTAACCCTGTTATTGGTTTTAACATAAATCAAGAAACCCTCAATAGCTTACTTTGCCAAAGTAAAAAGACTCACCGTAACATATATTTTGAGGAAGGCTTCTGCCAGTTCTCGAGACCCCCAATGACTCCTTTCATGAAGTTATTTTAATATCTGTAAGGCCAGAGCTTTTGGTATCCACTGTTTATTATTTCTTGTAAACCAATTATCTCCTCTTTCCTTTGTCCTACTCTTTTTAATATTATCTCAAGCTCCTCTAGTGGAAAAGACAGTTTTTGTGGCAATGGTGGGGTTACTGGGAGCAAGGGGAGGATCTTAGAGATTTTTGGCAACAATGCAGCTTTCTGAGCTTCTTCATCAGCCAGTTGGTTACCCAATGCCTCCTCTGAGTACCCTGCCTGGTGTCCCCTAATGCGCATTATTGCAGCCCTTTTTGGTAAATTCACCACTTCCAATAGGCAAGAAATTAAGCTCTCATGAGCTAACGTTTCTCCCCTGCAGGTTAATAAAACTCTTTCTTCCTACAGTTTTCCAAATGCATGTATCACTCCATATGTATATCTAGAATCAGTAAAAATATCCACTATCTTGTCCTGATATAATTCATAGGCTCTCACAAGCACATACAGCTCCACTGTCTGAGCTGATCACATGGGTGGCAACCTCCTATGATGGCATACAGTTGGACTGCATGCTTCATAAGAGGAGGAGGGGTTTGACTACAGAGAGCCAAGCCCTGATGAAAACGTAAGCAGGCAGCTATTAGTCAGTGGGCTGGGTGGTAACCAATCATAGCTACTCAGGTTCAAACGCATAGTCTTGTGAATAACCTATATAAGAGGTATGCATGCCATTAAAATTCTCTCTGCTGCACATATCTCCATCTCCCCTGACCACTACAGCTGCCCTCCTTCCTTTAATTCCCTTCCACTAGCAATAGCATATCCTGCAAATCACTTCCCTTCTACTACTCTTGAAGACCCATCAATAAACACATTTTCTCCCTCAGGCCAGGGAGTGTCTTGTAAATCTTCCCTACCCCGGATCTGGAGATCTATCACTTGAATGCAGTCATAGGTTTCTTCTTGGCCCTCCTCTTCAGGGCCGTTCATAGAGGCTGGGTTAAACCCTTCCACACTTTTCAATTCTAAATCCTCCTGTTGCATTAAACAAGATTCATACTGTTATAAATAACTATGTAATTGTTGGCTTTTGCAAATTATTATTAATCACAACAATTACAATGTAGTACAGTTTGTAATCACTTTTTAACTGGTTTTGATATAGTATAATTTGTCAGCTTTTGTGGCCAGTTCCCTGGCCATGTGTATTTTATCTAGGCATTAGTGTGATAAACATATATTGCTGTTTAGGCTTTTGCAAAATATTAAAATAGAGACTAGGTTAACTGTTGTGGTGCAGGATTCATTTGGTGTGTTCTGTTACCCCCTAAAGCTGTAATGGTTCGGTCCTGGGATCCCCCTCTCCCTCTCCCCTGGAACCTCTCCCTCCGAGAGTGTCAATTCGTTCTCTCCTCCCCTGTTTCCCTGGTTACCTTCTGTCAATCCCTCCCCAAGTTCTGTCCATCACCCACTGTCTCCTTCCCATATTCCAGAAAGTTCTCCTTTCTTCGGTGGGTGATTGGATTGGGAACAAGAGTCCCTCCCTGTCACATTCCCTATTGGCTAGCCGGCATGTTTCTCACGAGTTTGTTCACTCCCCAGTTCTCCCTCATTGGTCAATGTGTCGTGTTTCCACCCCCTTTATAAGCTGCTGTATTCCTGCCTCGTGGTCCCTGCTTGGCTGGTGCACCTGGAGTTAATAAAAGGCTCTGGATTTTACCCCCGAGGAGGGTCCCTCCCTTCTTTCTTCTACTTCGCCCGCCTGCTGCTCCCTGCTGCCCCTTGCTGAGGTGCTCCCAGGACGCCCCGGCGCATCTAGGGACTGCCCCCCCCCGGCTGTCGGCTGCCGTGCCTTTAGCTCAGCCAGCGAGAGCTCCTCCCCTCCCCGGGGGAGTAGAGAAACTCGGACAGCAGCTCAGCAGTTAACTTTTGCAGGATGCTTTTATTTTTTTAACTAACTGACAATAGTGACTTAGATAAATTTGTGGCTATAGCCAAAACTGTATGATTAGATAACATTGAAGGAACCACACAGATAACATGGAAAGAAAGGATGCGAAAAAGACTTCTACCACTGACCCTGGGGCTATCAATAATTCCCCGTTTGTTATTGTGAGGAAATGGCATACACCTTGTGAGGAAATTACATATACTACTCCCAAAAATCAAATCTACACTATTGCATGGCAGATCAAGGGTCGAACAAAGCTAGAAAATTCCTGGAATATGTAAAAGAACTCAAAGGAATGTTTGAATATGTAAAATCTTCATGAATATGCATCTGATCAGTGCAATGAAAAAGTATATAAGGAAAGTTGTTATAACTGTAATAAATGTATTAAATTTGTGCTTATATAAATATGATAAATATATTTGCACTTAGGGAAATATATATTGAATCATGCTTTAGAATATGCTACAGAAAGCATCCAGGTTTTTAGAAATCTCACACAAGGGCTGGGAAATTGGTTACCTCACTAGATTGTAGCACACACAGGTGTTCACTGAATAAGAGTCCAAATTAGCAAGTGAAGGGAGTAGCTCCTACGGAAATTCTGAGCAAGTCTCAGAGCGCTCAAGCCATCATCAGCCAATAACGACCGAAGACAGCTCTAGACTAGCATGTGAATGCTCGGTTCCCATAACTCGTAACTCAAACTTTATATGTATCATTTCCCAGGCAGCAATGTTTGACCTAAGGCAGCTTTTTCCAAGCAAGAAATGAGATTCCTCCAACACGGGACAGAAGACAGAGGACTACATAAATATTCAAATCCTTCCCCGACACTGTTCTGTCTACTCGAAGACAGAATTCTTCTAACACCGGACAAGAGATGAAGACCGCATGAATATTCAGAAAAAGAGAAAGAAACAAAAGAAAATAGCTCTGGGCAAGAAAAACAGTATATAACCACTGCTCACCAGATGGTCTTTGTGAACTCCACAAGTCTGATGTGAGAGGGGGTCAGAACTGTGTTCACCCAGTGTTGAGTCCCGGGCTCAAAGCTGTCTCTTTGATTGTGGCTGACAGAGATTGTATTTTGACTAATGAAATAAAATCGATTTCCTTTTAATTTTAATCTGGCTTTCTCAAATTATTAATTTGGCCTAATCTGGTTGTTGCTTATAACATAAATAACTGGTGTGCTTCTGGCAGTTTGCCAGGCACCCCAGTGCTGGATGCTGTTCCTTTTATCCCTTATTAAACTTTCAAAATTTTAAAGAGTGAGCCTTGTTTCTCACAATACTGTAATAACCAAGTGCTGGTCATCCACTTAGAGGCTCTTTCAGTTAACAAAGCTTTACCCTGATGTGAAACTTTAACAATCAGATTCTTGTATTTTCAAGGAACCCCTGATGAAGGAAGGAAATGATTAATCTGACTCCATGTTCTTAGAAGGCTAATTTATTATTTTATGATACTATATTATATTAAAGAATACTATATTAAACTACACTAAAAAATGCAGAAAGGATACAGACAGAAGGCTAAAAGATACTACTGAAAAACTCATGACTCTCTCCTACAGCTTGGCCCCTGATTGGCCAATAAGTAAAAACAATTCACATGAAACCAATGAAACAACCACCTGTTAGATAAACAATCTCCAAACTACATTCCAAAGCAGCAAAACACAGGAGAAGCAAATTAGATAATTATTGTTTTCATTTTTCTCTGAGGCTTCTCAGCTTCCCAGGAGAAAATCCTGGCAAAGAGGGATTTTTCAGAAAATATGACGGTGACATCAGATATCCTCCCATTGTTAGTTTTCAGGCCTCAGTTACCATCAAGGCTGTGGCTGCACAGTTCTGCAGACAATGAGGCCAGCTTCTGGCCACTGGGTCTAACAGCTTAGAAAAATAAGCAACAGGCGGCCGTGTTCCCCCATGCTATTGTACCAAAATTCCTTTAGCACGGCCCTGTTTAACATCGACCTATAACTCAAATTTCTTTTCTGAGTCTGGAAGAGCTAAAACTGGGGCATGAACCAATTTGTCTTTTAATTTTCTAAAGCTTTGCTATCCTTCTGGTGTCCATACCACAACATTAGGACTGTCTTGGGTTAAAAAGTCATATAAAGTTCTGGCCACAACAGAAAAATCTTCAGTCCATGCTCTGCAGTACCTCACCAACCCTAGAAACTGCCATATCTCTTTTTTTTTTTTTTTTTTTTTTTCTGGAGTAATGGTACTTGCAAAATTTCTTGTATTCTTTCTGGATCAATACACCATAACCCTCCAGTCAAAATATGTCCCAAATATTTAACCTTTTTGTTTTTTAGTAACCAATTGTTCTTTATCACAATTTTTTTGTATCAAGCCCACTCTAGGGGTAGGGAGATGATTAACAAATTAATCAAGGAAAGATAAAATATTTTCCTCTAAATTTTTCCTATAGTTGCCACAGAGGAAGCTGCATCATAAATACCTAGGCCTGCATAGGGACAACACCATCCCCACCAGGCAGCAGCAGCAGAATTGGCTTCAGGATTAGAATCTGCCAATTCTAGTTCTCCACAACAAACTATAGACTGGTGGGGGGGTTCCCCACAAGATAGGAGTTGCAGAATTGGCTTCAGGACTGAAACCTGCGAACTCTGGCTTTTTACAACAAAACACACAAAAAGTAGAGTGGCGTGGGTCCCCTCCAAACAGGAGCCTTTTGGCTCCACACAAAACTCCATGTGGAAAAAGGAATTAAATTCCCAAATGAATTTATTACAATTTCCACAATTCTTTTCAGAGAAATATATGTTCAAACTTCTAAGCCTACAGAAGAAATCACAAGTTCCACAACCCCTTGAATAATCAGAGATCTTTTTGACAATTTTCCCCCCTTAGGGATAAAATTGAAGGTGGCTCGAGAGGCCCCTGTGTCTATAAGGAAATACACCACCTCTTGATCTGGACTCAGTTTAAAAGTTAAGAAGGGCACCATTGTGGTGGGTGCCTGGTATAATGGGAGCTCCTGACAGCCGTAACAATCCATCTCCATTATCCTCTGGACTTCCTCCTCCTCCTTGTGCTCACTCTATCACACACCGTATACCAGAGCTGGTCTCTGTCCTAGCCCAGTATCCAAACGCAGTTGCCCCCCACCCCTCCTGACTCTCCTGGTGGGCACGGCCGGCAGCATCACAGGCAGCCCGCTGGGTGTCCCGCAGCCTCATGGGGGCCAGGGGCCACTGCTGCCCCTGCCTGGGGGTGGAAGGGGTCAGGCACCACCCGGCACTGAGCCCTGGCTGTCCCACAGCCCCTACAGGCCCCACAGGCTGTGGTCCCGCTCCCACACTTCTGCACCCGGTCCTGCCGCTCCTTGCCTCAACCATCTCTCTCCACGCTCCCAGTCAACCAATTCTGTTAATCCACACTGTTAGAAATATGGTTAGTAATTCGTGGAAATAAATTATGTATAAAATATATATGTGTATGAAGCAGGCTATTGGTACATAAAAGGGGGGGGGGGGGAGAATTCCTTTCCTCAGGATGGAAAAACCGAAGCAGGATGGCGAAACGGTGGCAGATGGGCACCGCGACATTTGCATTTGAAGGGAACCTCGGCTACATGGGAGATGTGCATTCACGAAGGCATGCGATTATTTTAATTTTTTTATTACAATTGGCTATTTTTCATTTTTCATTTATAACACACACCAACACTATCCATCTACCCCCTGTTGTCAAGACCCCCTCTCGACTCCCTTTAATGCCCCCCCGGGCATGGATTATCAAGACCCTTTCTCAACTTTCCCTTATTGCTCCCCCTGGGCATGGATTGTTAGACCCCTTCTTGACTCTCCCTTAATTACTTCTGGGAGAATGTGTAAACCAACTCAGCATTCTTCCAAGGGATTCTTTGAAAATATTTTGGTATCTTCATCCTTTTTGCAGGGGCTCCTCCCTGGCTCTATGTTTTCAACCCTCCATGGGTGCTTTGTTTCACCTGTGCTACCCTCCATGGGTGCCCTCCCAGGTTTACTCCCCAAAGATGTCATTGCACTCACCAGTGAGATTTTCAGTGGTCCTTCCTTGTGGACTCCTCACCGACGCCCTTGGTCCACCACTCATCTGTCTCCTGGACAGTCTCAAGAACACAATCAATTGCCCGGTGCCAGCCATCACCAAGGACATGTTAAAAATGCCCAAATAATATTGGCTTCCACATTTATGTATTCGCTTTTGCATATTGTTATTGATCATAAGTGATTAGATATGGTAAATGTCCTGGTTTAGGGCAAGTTTGGGAGATAACCCCCAAAGGGGCTTCTCTACGAAAGCAGATTCAATTGCCCCTCCCCCCCCCAACCGGTTCGGGAGAAAATATCTCCTTGGAGAAAAAGTGGAAAGAAACCTGTTTATTAAACAATAGAACCCAAACAATATTAAACAATAAAACTTCTCACTGCTTTCTTCCCTCCCCTCTTCACTCTCTGGAAGAGTCTTAAAGGTGTAAAACTTATTATTCAGTATAAACAGAACAAGACAATTGGGGATAAAAGCATCATATAGTCAACCCAGGACATTCCACCCCTTATCCCCATATCGTCAGCTTACTACTAAAACTAATCTAACTAATCTAACTTCTAATTCTACAAACACATACATTATTCATCATATAGTCAACCCAGGACATGTGGGGAAATAAATTTTCTTCTATCCCCCCCCTTCTGAAGAAAGTAAATCCACTGAAGTCATGGTGCTTTGTCCATAACTGTAGAGTGGTGAGCCTTCACTTGTGTTGCAGTTCACAGTTAAGCACTTCAGAAAAAAAGTTCTTGATCATCTTAATGTGCTTCAGTCTGTGTCACCAAGTGTTTCTGGACAAGATCTGAGCTTTTCAGTTGAAATAAAATCTGAGTTGTGCTCCTGGAGCACCCCAAGCACTCCCACTGCTGGTGGGTCTTCTGTCTTCAGAGCCAGAGTGGAATGAGTCCAAATTAACCATCCTGAAATAATTTAAATGTTTTTAAACAGTGCTTTGATAATGTCTTAGACAGAAGCTCCACCCGATAACCATGTCTAATATCTGCTCACAGTTCACTATTGTGTCAGTTTATGTGTTCCCTTTCAGAGCCTGTTTTTACTTTTGACCTCCTTTAAGAAGCCCAACTGTGAAGTTGCACTTCCTATTAACCAGTGTGTTCTCTTCTTTGTTATAAAGCTATGACCTAGAAATTTAGCTGAGTTCTACCTGTGGCACAGATTGTGAGAAGGAATTAATTTTTTCCTCTTTTGTCACATCCACTCTTGTTTTCATTCCAGACTGAAGTCCCTTTTAAAGCCTTTCCCCCTAAAGCAGTGTGATCATCCTCGTTGCCTTTCTCAGTTCTGTTTCAAGATGTACTCTATTTTTGGTAGACAGGGTGACCTGATCCACACACACTATTCCACATATTGATGTATTAGAGGCAAACATGTTTAATTAGTCTGTATTACTGGAGAAAACCTCACTTGGTGTTTATTTGCTGCACTGGTACCTCCGGTAGCACCACAGCACTGTGACATTGGATTTCAAGAGAATACAAGGAAAAAAACCCCAATGCCTGAAATAAGAAAGGGGCATAGGTACAAGCACAAGAGGGTTGTCTGCACAACCTGATGATTGAAAGATCTAGGGAAAGTCAGAGAAGAGTTGGAAGGAAAAGTGGTGAATTTGTAGTCCAAGGATCACCTCAATTTGCATGCTAACTAATTGCCAAAGTTGCAAGTGATTGAATTAATTTATCTATTTAAAAAAAAATCTGGTGAACAAGCTTTCTATGCCACATAAATAACTTTTTATTAGAGAAAGTCTCAGCACTGAAACACCAAATTATATATTAAAGAAAGAGACAAGCACTGAATCTGACATTCAACCTTACTGAAAACCTTTGCAAGATACTGCAGCACCAAAAATGTTATGGAACTGACTGGAGGAGAGAAATTATCTTTTCCAAATTCATGTATTTTAATTAAGTGCATGATTCTGCCCTTTTATAGTAGAGAGGATCTTTGTCAATACATTCAAGACATATCAGCTAAAGATATTTTCTCAGGAACATTTTCAAATCCTAACTTCTTATGGAAAAGATGTTTATAATTCAGCTATTTGACAAGTTCAAAATGCATTTCTGTGCTTTCTCCTGCTTTGTCACAAGTAACTCACCCTTCTTGTTCTGCAATGGAGATGAGTGTATTTTTAAACATTATCAAGACCACCCTGAAGCTGCTTCAGAAGTTACTACTTAATGCTGACTATAAGCAAATGTTTATGTGCATCTTTTAAAGCTACACATTAAGATGAAATTTGCAGCCATTACAGCTATAATTCTGAAGTGTCATTTCACAGCTAAGAACAATAACCTTTCACCAAAACTTTCTCAGGGATTATGTACTGAATATTTCCCAGATTCTGCAAACTTTCAAAACTCCTTCAAGTGGACTGTTTTTCAAATTGTCATCTTCATTTGCAGTTCTTGTGTATTAAAAGTTGTACATGGGTGATAATGTCATAAAAAGGATAACAACAAAAGCAAGGACAATAGTTAAAGATGAACCTGTGCTTGGAGATCATCTACCATGTCCAGTTCTGGTTTCTACAATTCAAAAAAGACATGAACAGACTGGATAGGGTCCAAAGGAGGGCCACAGAGCTGTTCAAAGGGCTGGAGAACCTGCCCTGTGGAGGAAGGTGGAAGGAGATAGTTCTTTTCATCCTGAAGAAGAGATGGCTCAGTCTTCAGAGAGAGACTCATCAGACTCTTTGAATAGTTAAAGGAAGCTACAGAGAGGATGGGAGTGTCTTCACAAAGGCACCCCAAGGAGAGGAGGTCAGCAGGTACTAGTTGCATAAGAAAAGGTTTCATCTCCATGCAAAAAAGACATTTTTTACAGTGAGAATGACCATAAGCTGTAACAGCCTCTGCAGGGGTGTGGTGGAGCCCCAGCACTCAGGGGTTTCAAGCTGTGATGAGGCCAGGGGCTGCATAATTCATCAAGGCTACCTGGTTGGACCTGGTGACCTTTCAAGGTCACCAGCCAGGGCTTGCTGAGTGACTAGAGAAGGACCAGGAGCTGGTGTGTCCCTGCTGGTGTTTAATGTGGTCATCAAACCACTGGAGAGGTCACAGATCCAAGATGGGGCCACCCAGGGCCACCCAAGGCTCCTCGTACTGAGAGGTGTGATACTTACAGAAAGCTGTTGCTTTCCCACTGGGTTCTGTGGGAGGACAGAGGATAGACAATAGCACTATAAAGATTTATTTTCTCTTCAATGCTGGCTGATTTTTTTTCTGTTGTTTTTCTATGTAGAAAAAAAAGTTTGTGAGAGAACTCATGAAACCTGCTTTCTCCAGCTGAGTGCAGGGTTAGCTCAGCACCAACTCAGCATGGAAACTGCCTCTCCTGTCATTCCCATTCTGCAGCTCTGGGAGAAGCCTACTCTCCCTGCCCTATCAAGCCAAGGCCCACATTAAGATGATGCATTTGTGTGTAAGCATCTGAAATCTGTCAGGTCACAGCTCAGTCCCAAACGCCCTCAGGCTTCTCTCAACTCTCCAGCTGCTTTCTTGAGTAAGTGGCTGAATAATCAAACATCAGCTGAAAATCCCAAACTTTCACGAATCTTTACACACAGAAATACTACAGCTGATTGAGGTAGGGTGTGAGAAATTGGTAAGGGTCATAAGTGGGCTGCAAGTTCAGAGACACAGAAATCTGATCACCTCCAATACAGAGAAACAGAACTGAAGCCTCCCTCCTGAAGCTCAGCTCTTTATAATTTTAGACACATTAAAATGAAATTAAGTGATCTATTTTTGTGTAGCTGTCTTACAGAGTAGCTAGCTGTCTTTAGCTGTCTTAGAGCTACATGTGTGTTTCAGGCTGGCCAGTTAGGGAAGCAGTGATGCACTGTTATGCTATTGCAATGCTATGTCAGGTGACCCCACAGCATCAAATCCATTGTTATGTTTAGCAGCACATTTTGGTTTTGCTGCTCATCTTGCTCCTTCCTACCTTGAAAGCAATTTCATGTAATGCACTGTTGTGTTCTCCTCCTGAAAGAGTTTGTTTGAAAGGACTACTGTGGCATAAGAAACAGTCTACTTCCATACTCTGCCACTGGGATTTGAAAAGGAATGGAAGAAAATGTGCTTTCCTCTCTGGTCCAGGTAGCTGGTAAGATTATAGACTTCTATTATAAAGGAATAAAAGTCTATTTAGGATAACAAAAGAAGCAGAAATGTGAAGAAAAGTATCTGCATTTGCTGTGTTGTAAACCCAAAAACTTGTAAGATTTTTCTTATTTTCTGCTACTTTTGCATTTTAGAAATCTGAAAACAAGCATGCGTACAGCTACATATACACACAGGCAGGCACACTGCTTAAAACTATGTCCTTGTTAATCTAGTTAATCTTACTCTTGAATTTTGCAAACATACATAGACATTCAAAAGCACATGACTGTCAGTAACAAGTCTGTTCTCATTTTTTCTGCTTGTAACAGCCTTTTGGAAAGGAAGACTGGTACTTAGACTGCATTTGGGGTGTCATTTTTCATCATTTCCCTATGAAGAACAATTTCAATCTGACTGTCAGATTGAAACAAGTCAAGAGGAGCCACAGCCATGTGATCAGAGGAGAGGATGCTCTGAGAGGAAGGGTGATGTATTGGGGTGCTGCTGGAGCTGGAGTGACCCACATCCAGCACACCCTGGAGCCCTTGCTTGGAGGTTCATTGGGTTGGAGGCAGCTGCCCCAGAGCTGCTTGTGAGGAGCAGGATAAAACCCTACAGACTGTTACAGCCCCTGCACAGCAAAGCACCTCTGCTGGCCTGTGCCATCTGCAGCCTTGACAGACATGGGCCTGCAGATGCAGAGGCTGAAGAAGCTGTAAGAGGCTCTCAGACAGCCTCCTGTGAGGCCAAGAAAGACCATCTCTCATCTTCACTGTTCTGATTCTTTATAATGCTCTGAAAACTCTTCTTCTACATAGACCAACATAGTTGCACACACCTGTGTCTTCAGCAAACTCTTTGGTTCCTGATTTCTGAAGAAAAATTAATTAAGGATAATTTCCCCATTTCTCTTCTGAGGATTTTGTGGGAAATCCTATCCTAGGCACAGGGTAGGACTGAACTCCACTGCATTTCATCTGAACATAAACTGGGGAAGCTAGAGAAAGGAGATGTTTGTCTGGGTATGTTGCTATTCCTGCAGCTGTAGCTGCCAATACAAGCTGCTCAGAGCTCCTGGTAAGGGCAGGTAGATCTCCTGATGAATGGACAGAGTGTAGGAAACAGGCAGCTCTGAGGGTCATGGTGCTGCTCCATCCTTTTCTTATGGGGATCTATATAATTATCCACCAGGCTCCAAATGCCCTGTGGGAGGAGGGAGTGGCAAGCTGGGCTGGCTGAACTCTCTCCTTGCTTTCCAGCCTGAGTGACCACCAGCTCAGAGACAGCCACTGAGCTGAGCTGCTGAAAGGAAGGAGCTCTTGTGCCTCTGCACTGAAAACTCAGCACAGCACCCAGGTGCTTCCTTGTTAGTGTTTGGCTGCCATAAAGCCCAGGGCATGGACCCCAGCTGGCACCTTCATGGCATGGCAATATCTCAAGAATAATCCTGTTCTATTAATGCCTGAGTAGTGTATATTTATTATTATTATTATTATTATAAACTTTATTATTACATATTATTATAATTAGTAACAGTAAAATTATCTCCCCCCAACTAATTTAAATTAGACAATTTAGAGGACGCTTAACACCTTATCACCAAAAAAAGACCTTAAATAACAACTTTGGCATTAATTTAAGATATCTGCTTCTTAAAAAAATGGGAGATAAAAGGTGTAATCAGTTTATTTGTTTTCCCCTACAGCACAATCTCAAACTACCAGCTCTCTCAGAAGGCTGCACAATGGTGGGCAAAATGGGAGCAAGACAATTGCAGACACAGGGCAAAGACAACCTCACTCCCAGCTGAGAAGAGCTGGGTTTGGTGGTGGTGCAGATGCATTCAGGGATCTCTGATAATTTCATTTCTTCTGTGTTTCATTTTTCATCATTTAGGAAGTTAGGATCTATATCTGTCTTACCTTTATACTTTTCTTACTCCAAGCAAGTCAAGACTAGACCCTACCTCTAAGAAAAAACTCTGGGGACAGATTTTAAGAGTAACACCTCCCCCCCCCCCC